>NC_132788.1:91677791-91877791 GCF_048418805.1 Vulpes vulpes
CCCCTGGTAGTTTCTTTATTCTGATGTCAATTTTTTCTTATAGTAATATAATTTTTAAAATATTTATTTATTTATTTATTCATTCATTCATTCATTCATTCATTCATTCATTATGAGAGAGAGAGAAAGAACATGAGCAGCATGGGGGAGGAGCAAAAGTAGAGGGAAAGAGAGACTCTCAAGCAGACTCCCTGCAGGGAGCTCAATACAGGGCTTGATTTCAGGACCCTGAGATCATGACCTGAGCTGAAACCAAGAGTCAGATGCTTTAACCAACTGAATCACCCTGGGTACCCCACTTATAAAAAGTAATATAATTAATTTTATTTTTATTTATATTTATATAAGAAAGAAATAATCCATAATTAATATAATAATCTCTTTTTAATATAGCTTTCTTCTGATTAGTGTATGCATGGCATATACTTTTCTAACTTTCACCTCCTGTGTTATAAATGAAGTCAGTTACTTAACAGACAGCACACAGTTAATTCTTTTTTATCAACTCTGTCACTTTATATATTTCTATTATTTATATGTTAGGATTTAAATCCACATTTTAGTATTTGTTCCCTCTGTTTCACTTTCCTCTGTTTTCCCTTTCTTAATTTCTTATAAAGTTACTTGAACATTTTTAGTTATTCCGTTTTGGTTTATTTACAGTATTTTTATTATGTTACTTTATTAGTATTTTTAATGATTGCTCTAGAGATTATAACATACATACATAAATTATAATCTACTTATATCAACATCTTACCACCTGAAATAGAATGCAGATACCTTACCATAATCTATGCCGCTTTCCCTCACCGCTTTAGATACAACTTTCTTAAATATAACCTTGATATACATTGAGAACTGTACCAGTGTCATAATTTTTGCTTTGTATCCTCTAAGACAATTTTAAAAATGAAGAGAATTTACCCCTTCCATTGCTTACTTTACTCCTATGTTCCAAGTGCTCTTCCATCATCTCTTCCTTTATAGTTACTATTTTAAAACTAATCCACTAACAATACATTTTCTTAGCTTTCCTTTATCTGAAAATGTGTTTATTTCTCCTTCATTCTTGAAGTATATTTCTCCAGGATACACAATCTGGGGTAACATTGGTTTTTTTCTTTCAATAGTTAAAAAATGTTGGGCTACCTTCTTGTGTCTTCCATAATTTCTTATAAAAAATCTGCTGTCATTCAAATTGCCATTTCCCTAATAGTAATGTGTCATTTCCCTTTCAAGATTTTCTCTTTAGTCAGTGGGGGAAATGGGTCAAATAGGTGAAGGGAATTAAAAGTGCACTTATCTAGACACACTTCCAAAGAAGACATCCAGATGGCCAATAGACACATGAAAAGATGCTCAACATCATTCATCAAGGAAATATAAATCAAAATCACAATAAGGTACAAAACCTCACACCTATCAGAATGGCTAAAATTAACAACACAAGAAACAATAGGTGTTGGCAAAGATGCAGAGAAAGGGGAACCTTCTTATACTGCTAGTGGTAATGCAAACTGGTACAGGCATCCTGGAGAACAGTTTGGAGGTTCCTCAAAAAGTTAAAAATAGAACTACCTTAAGACTCAACAATTGCACTACTAGGTATTTATCCAAATGATACAAAAATACTGATTCAAAAGGGGTACATGCCCCCTGATGTTTACAGCAGCACTATCAACAATAGTTAAACTGTGGACAGAGCCCAAACATCCATTAACTGATGAATGGACAAAGAAGATGTGTTATCAATGCAATACCACCTCACACAAGTGAGAACGGTGAAAATTAACAAGACAGGAAACAACAAATGTGGGAGAGGATGTGGAGAAAAGGCACTGTTGGTGGGAATACAAACTGGTACAGCTACTCTGGAAAACACTTCAGAGGTTCCTCAAAGAGTTAAAAATAGAGCTACCCTACGACCCAGCAATTGCACTACTGGGGATTTATCCCAAAGATACAGATGTAGTGAAACACTGGGACATCTGTTTATAGCAGCCATATCCACAAAAGCCAAACTGTCGAAGGATGTCCTTCAACAGATGAATGGATAAAGAAGATGTGGTATAGGGATCCCTGGGTGGCGTAGCGGTTTAGCGCCTGCCTTTGGCCCAGGGCGCGATCCTGGAGACCTGGGATCGAGTTCCACGTCGGGCTCCCTGCATGGAGCCTGCTTCTCCCTCTGCCTGTGTCTCTGCCTTTCTCTCTCTCTTTCTCTCTCTGTGACTATCATGAATAAATAAATAAAATCTTAAAAAAAAAAGATGTGGTGTGTGTGTGTGTGTGTATGTATATATATACATACACACACACACACACAGCCATTAGAAGGGACAAATACCTACCATTTGCTTCGACGTGGATGGAACTGGAGGGTATCATGCTGAGTGAAGTAAGTCAATCAGAGAGACAATCATCTTATGGTTTCACTCATACAGGGTATATAAAAAATAGTGAAAGGGATTATAAGGGAAATGATGGAAAATGAGTGGAAAAAAAATGAGTGACAAACCATAAGAGACTCCTAACTCTCTCAGGACACCAACAAAGGGTAGTGGAAGGGGAGACAGGCAGGGGATGGAGTAACTGGGTGACGGGCACTGAGGAGAGCACTTGATGGTATGAGCACTGGGTGTTACACGTTGGCAAATCGAATTTCAATAAAAAAAAAGATGTGGTATGTATGTATGTATGTGCATGTACACACTCACACACATATATAATGGGGTATTACTTAGCCATCAAAAAGAATGAAATTTTGCCATTTGCAATGACATGGATGGAGCTAGACTGTATTATGTTAAGTGAAATAGTTAGAGAAAGCCAAATACCATATGATCTCACTCATATGTGGAATTTAAGAAAGAAAACAGATGAACATATGGGAAGGGGAAGAAACAGAAAAGGAGTGAGAGAAACAAGCCATAAGAGACTCTTATTGACAGAGAACAAACTGAGAGTTGATGGAGGGAGGTGGGTGGGAGATGGGCTTGACATGTGGTGATGAGCACTAGGTATTGCATGTAAGTGATGAATTCTACTTCAGAAATATTGCATTGTATGTTAACTAAGTAAAATTTAAATAAAAAATTTAAAAACATGAAAAAAGGGGTATACTTAATGTAAGTACTAAGTAATGTAGACAATTACTAAATCACTATCTTGTACACCTGAAACTAATCTAACACTGCATATTAATTAAATTGGAATATTAAAATACATAAAAATTTTAAAATACATATATACATATGTGTATATAAAGATTTTTTCATTTAATTTTCAGAATTTAACTAATGTGACTGTACATGGATTTATTTACGTTTATCCTGATTGGAGTTCACTCAGCTTCTTAAGTCTGTAGGCTTACATCTTTTGCCAAATTTGGGAATACGTAAGCCATTATTTCTTCAGTTTTTTTTAGGTCCACATTCTGTCCTATTTAGTATAGAATGCCTCAAATGTTAGATCTTTTGTTATTGTCCCAAAGGTCTCTGAGGATAAGCTTACTTTTTCATTTAGTTTTTCACCATTATTAAGATTGGATAATTTCTTTCGATCCATCTTTAAGCTCACTAATTCCTTCCTCTCTTCTTTCCATTCTGGCATGGAGGCTATCCAGTAATTTTTAAATTTTGGTTACTGTATTTTTCAGTTCTAAAATTTCCACTTGATTCTTTACATTTTCTACTTCTATTGCTGCAGTTTCTTATGTTTTCATTTGTTTCAAGAGTGTCTCTAATTGTTTAGTGGAGCAATTTTACAAAAACAGCTTTAAGATCCTTGCTGATAATTCAAACATCTGTGTCATTTCGAAGTTGGCATTGTTGATTTTCTTTTCTTATTAGAGTTGAGATTCTTCATATAACAAGGAAATTTGGTCTGTACACTGGACATTTTAAGTATTATCCTATGACATTCGGAGTCCTATTTAAATCTTTTAATTAGCAGGTCAACCAGCTTAGCTTCAGAATGCAATCCTAGGCTCACTTTTGTGGACTGTCAATTTATTTATTTATTTTTTTTTTTTGGACTGTCAATTTAAATGTCAATTTAGTATATAAAGTCTTTCCAGTACTCTTCTAGTTTCCCCCATTTGTGTGTTATGTAGATAGCAGAACTCCACTTTACTTACACTCTGCATGGATTTGGGTGGGGAAAAGCACTGCCTTATTTCAGCAGGACAAGGATGAAAAACAGGGTATTCTTGACATGGTGTACTAGAAAGGGCACTGTCTCATTAATTGGGGAGATGTGAGTCAGTCCTGCCTACAGGCTCAGCTTGGGAGGGACCCACTTATTATTACAGGGGAAGTGGAAATCAAGAGCTCTAACCACAGGGTCCTCTGTAGAAGGATGCTTCTTCCTTACTTCAGAGCACAGGAGGAAGTCAGAGTTTTGCCCACAGAACTCTGTAAAATAAGGGCATCACCTTGTTAACACTGGGTAGTTGTGAAATCCAGAGTCCCACCCACAGGCTCTGCTGAGGAAGGTGCCACCTTGCAAGTACTAGTGAAGTTGCAGTCGGAATTCTCCTACAAGCCCCACTCAAGAGAGGTACTGCCTCATTACCACAGCAGGAAGGGGTAGAAGTCAGAGTTTGGCCTGAGGTTCCATTGGAAAGGGACATCTTGTTATTGCAGGTGTGGGGAAGAGTGTGTGTAAGATGGAAGTTCTGATCACCAATTCCACTACTGTAATGCCTGTTGGGTGGGTACAAGGGGGTGCAGCTTTTATTGCAATGTTCTCTAGAGAACAGAAAGGATAGGTTAAAATTAAAAGGTTTCTGTCTTGATCCTTTTGTAGTTCATGAGCATGGTGATTGAGTGTTGATGCCACTATATGACATGTGCTTCACTCAAACCTTATTACAACCTCTGCACATAACTGGTCTGATATGAAGGGAAAAAAGGTTTCTGTTTTGCTGGGTCATCCTTTGGCTAAAAGGAAAAGGTTTTCTTTGGTGCTTTCTGTGTGCACCCATTAGTATTCCAAGTGGTGGGCTTCTCTAGAGCCCAAAGTATATGAGAGGCAAGAAAAAACAACAATCAGGGACCTCACTCAATCCTTGAGTTCAAAGGTCCCTAGTCACTCCACCTTCCTTTTCTTTCAGAGTTTTCTGGTAGATGATTTATGGGTTTTGTCCAGGATTTTTGTTGTGATTAGGAAGAGGAGTATAACAGAATGTTCAGATGGAATAAACAGAACCCAAACCTTGACACTTATTTTTAGCCTAGATTTTGTGTCCTCCACTCACTCTACGCTTCCAGAGTATATGGACTAGGTTTTTATTATTCTTTCTATTAATCGTGGGCTTAGAGAAACATGTCCTGAATGGCATACCCTTTAAGCTTAGTAGCTGTAAGAAACTGTTGAGACAACTTCTTGGCCTTTACTCACCTTTAGGTACACAATGAAACTCTTAAGTTTGTACATTCATTCAGTAAACACCTGTTTTATGAAAGCTTCTGGGGCTCCAGCAGTAAGGCAGCTAAAATTCCTGGTGTTATGGAACTTATATTCATTCTAGTGACTAGGATAGCGTAGAGGGACCGGAGGCATACGAATAATGTGTTTTCTTCAGGTTGAACAACATTCAGTATACAATGTTTCAGTTAATATTAGGAACACTGAAAAGTTGTGATTATTCATAAATCTAAAAATTTGTAATTGGCATATATAAGATAATTCTTTTTTCATAATAGAACTTTAATGATCTAGTAAGCTAGTTATCAATACTTACCACATAGAGTTGTTTCCACAGACTGGCCCATTCTTGTAGAGTTGCTGTAACCTCAGTCACAATAGAATCTTCAAGTGGAACCACAGTTTCATACTGCCTAGAACCAGAGCCACAACAAATAGCCACATTATCTTTCATAAAATACCAGAGTGCTATCTACTGACCTTTTCAATGTGTGTAACTTACTACTTTAAATTCATACAAATACAAAGGAGAGTTACACCCAACCGACTTTAGACTCTGCCATAATATACTGCAATATTTAAATGAACTAAATTAACGTAAAAACATCTGCGTTTTCTATGTAAGTCCTCAATTTTACTTTCAGAAATACTGTCTTTATTTTTTTTAAGATTCTATTTATTTATTCATGAGACACAGAGAGAGAGAGACAGAGGCAGGGAGGCTCCCCATGGAGAGCCCAATGTGGGACTCAATCCCAGGACTCCAGGATCATGCCCTGAGCCAAAGGCAGACGCTCAACTACTGAGCCACCCATGCATCCCTAGAAATATGGTATTTAAAACAGTTTTTTTAGGGGCACCTGGGTGGCTCAGATGGTTAAGCGTCTACCTTTGGCTCAGGTCATGATACCAGGGTCCTGAGATTGAGCCCCACATTGGACTACCTGCTCAGCAGGAGGCCTGCTGCCTCTTCTCCCTCTGCTGCTACCCCTGCTTATTTCTCTCTCTCAAAGAAACAAATAAAATCCTTAAAAAAAAGTAAAACAAACTTTTTAAAAAGACTTTTTTAGCCTTTTTACTTTAAGGCCATATACTGTCCACATCTCGCTTAAATTAATTTTTTAAATTATTTGTGTCCTTTAACATTTACTAGTAATGCAAATTAGCTCCTGCTCTTGGTATAAAAGATCTGATGAAAATGGGATGAAGGGCACCCAGGCACTGGTTTTTGAAACATTTTATAAACTCTCCCTTATATGGGTATTGTATTTCCTTTGAAAATTGTGTCAGTAGAGGAATTCTGGGTCTGGTAGAAGAATTCTGATCTTGGTAAGTATCAGAAAGATGCTGGGATTCCCTCAGTCCCATCCAGTATGGTGTCAGTCCCTGTGCTAACTGCCAAGGATTTATCAGTGAACAAAAGTGGACAAGGTCCATATCTTCAGAGATAGGGACCAGATAAGGTCTCATCTGAAGATAGGGACCTTGATTTGGGGAATATAAAAAATAGTGAAAGGGAATAAAGGGGAAAGGAGAAAAAAATGAGTGGGAAATATCAGAAAGGGAGACAGAACATGAAAGACTCCTAACTCTGGGAAATGAACTAAGGGTGGTGGAAGGGGAGGTGGGTGGGGGGTGGAGGTGACTGGGTGACCGGCACTGAGGTGGGCACTTGACGGGATGAGCACTGGATGTTATTCTATATGTTGGCAAATTGAACACCAATAAAAAATAAATTTATAAAAAAATAAAAGCCAGCCTGCAGAACCAAAAGAGAGAGAGAGAGAGAGGGAGAGAAAAGCAAAATAAAAAATTGGGACTTCATCAAGATAAGAAGCTTTTGCACAAAAAAAAAAAAAAAGAAGCTTTTGCACAGCAAAAGAAACAGTCAACAAAACTAAAAGACAACCTACAGAATGGAAGAAGATATTTGCAAATGACGTATCAGATAAAGGGCTAGTTTCCAAGATCTATAAAGAACTTATTAAACTCAACACCAAAGAAACAAACAATCCAATCATGAAATGGGCAAAAGACATGAAGAGAAATCTCACAGAGGAAGACATAGACATGGCCAACATGCACATGAGAAAATGCTCTGCATCACTTGCCATCAGGGAAATACAATCAAAACCACAATGAGATACCACCTCACCCCAGTGAGAATGGGGGAAATTAACAAGACAGGAAACCACAAATGTTGGAGAGGATGTGAAGAAAAGGGAACCCTCTTACACTGTTGGTGGGAATGTGAACTGATGCAGCCACTCTGGAAAACTGTGTGGAGGTTCCTCAAAGAGTTAAAAATAGATCTGCCCTATGACCCAGCAATTGCACTGTTGGGGATTTACCCCAAAGATACAGATGCAGTGAAATGCCAGGACACCTGCACCCCGATGTTTATATCAGCAATGTCCACAATAGCCAAACTGTTGACGGAGCCTCGGTGTCCATCGAAAGATGAATGGATAAAGAAGATGTGGTTTATGTATACAATGGAATATTACTCAGCCATTAGAAATGACAAATACCCACCATTTGCCTCAATGTGGATGGACCTGGAGGGTATTATGCTGAGTGAGGTAATTCAGTCGGAGAAGGACAAACATTATATGTTCTCATTCATTTGGGGAATATAAATAATAGTGAAAGGGAATATAAGGGAAGGGAGAAGTGTGTGGGAAATATCAGAAAGGGAGACAGAACATAAAGACTCCTAACTCTGGGAAAGGAACTAGGGGTGGTGGAAGGGGAGGAGGGCGGGAGGTGGGGGTGAATGGGTGACAGGCACTGCGGGGGCCACTTGACGGGATGAGCACTGGGTGTTATTCTGTATGTTGGTAAATTGAACACCATAAAAATAAATTTATTATTAAAAAAATAAAATAAAATAAAATTGTAATAAAAAAATTAAAAAAAAGTAAGTCCCTACTTTTCATTCAACGTCCTGCTGTGACAAGTTGGGACATAAGCGTGTCCTTTTTTCTCTAAGCTGTCTAATGCTGTACAATCCACAATTCCACTCCATAGCCCTTGAGATGCTCAAGTCCTTCATATTGTTCTTTGGGAGCTATTAATAATTCTTTCAATATTTCTTTTGTGAGCATCATTATTAATTTCCTTCCTATTCCCCCCCTCTCATTATCTATCCATTTCAAGCCCCAAAACCCCTAACAGCTATGGTAATGGTAATGACAAAGTTCCTAGAACACAAGAAATACAAATCCATACAACTATAAGTAGAGTAAGTCTGAGGTTCAGTTTGAGAACAGTTTGCTAAGTAGACTAACAATGACATCAAAGGCAAAACAAAAAACAAAACAAAAAAAACCTACGAAAGACAAATATAAAAATATAACTTGGCCTACATGATCAAAAGCAAGAAATTTTCCAGATACTCCTGACTTACTGCTTTTCCCTTTCACTCTATTCTAAACTAAGAGTTAAATAAATCTAGTAGATATAGAATGGCTGGATGAAACAATTTGATATATTCCATAATATCTAATTGGAAGGATTATCTCTAGTCAGAAAACCAGGGCTACAAAAAGCTGAATGCTCCCTTTATTGATGTTCTGTATGAGTTCAGAGTAGGGGTGCCTGGGTGGCTCAGCTGGTTAGCCTGTGACTCTTGATTTCAGCTCAGGCCAGGATCTCATGGTCATGGGCTGAGCCCTGCATTGGTCTCTGTGCTTGGTGTGGAGTCTGCTTCTTTCCTCCTCTCTCCCTCTGCCCCTCCCGTCCCCCTGCTCTCTCTCAAATAAATAAATATTTAAAAGAGAGAGAGAGAGAGAGAGTTCAGAGAAATCTTTTCTTTCAGTTTTGGTGCTCAAAGCCAAAAACCAAACTCTAGTTATGATCCTGATTATTGCTGAATTACAAGGTCAGATGAATTTAAGGCCCTTCCATAAATATTAAGACAAAAGACAGGCTACTGACTTGGAAAGAATGGTGGAGATAAAGTAAAACATGGGACAACTTAAAAGGGCCTCAGTGTCACCCTTACTGAACCCTTTGCAGTATAAAAAGGCCTCCTTCTCTACTGATGAGGGTGTCCTTGCCTTCCTTAAAGACTTATAAATGGGATCACCTAAATGAGTTATCTTGCAAAGGAAGTCAATTTTCCTCATGCCCTGTATCAACCCATCACTACACCTCAGTGTCCCATGAATTCAATCTCTTTTCCTTCCCCAGCTTTCTCACAATGAATGTGGCAAAAGGCATTTCAGGTATTCATAAGCTTAACTCTGTGGACTTTCCCTCATCAAGGCTGATCTGGTACAACAGTTGAATCAGAACCGGCCAGTAGCAGTGGGTAACCCTGAGACTCTTGACATAGTACCATACTCCAAGTGGATTAGCCAATACAGGTTTATTACACTAGACTCCATTCATCATAAAAGGGATGGGATTTGGACTTACTTTCTCTGCCTTCTCTATCTTTGGAAAAATGACCTTCAGTAGACTACTAACTACCTTATTTGCCATCTTGTTAATGTGTATAAAACTGAAATATGAGCAAGGACCTCATTTGAAATAAATGAAGTAGAACAATAGACTGGTGCCCACAGGATTCACTGATACTACTAATTACATCATCATCCAGAACACTGGACTGTATAGAACAACAGAGAGGACTCTAAGAATACAGTATGCTATCTTTTTAAAGACTGGGGTACTATCCACATATGATAAATGCTCTGAACCAAGAACCAGTATAGCTACATTTCTCCTGAAGACAGAATACATGGGGTGGTGACAAAGAAGAAGTAATGACAGAAAGGGCACTTCTCACTCTCAAACATGATGACTCACTTGCAAGATTTTAGGTTCCAATCTCTTGAGGACTTTTGACTCTGCTAACTTAGAATCTAAGTGAAACATGACTATGCCAAATGAGAGCATGATTCAATTGCACCAAATCTGAGTCTACCATGGGGTCATTTCAGCTTTAGGCTCTTCCTTCCACTAGGCACACAAGGGGGTTAAAAGGCTATTTTGGTATTGACCGTTGTGTTTAATTTTTGTTAGTCCTCAAGAAAAAACAGGTTTATGGCCACATACATAAGTGGGGAAAAGCACAGAGAAACCAAAGGGATCCACAAGGAACATCCTATACAACCATACTCTGGTAAAACTTAATGGAAAAAAAAACCATCATTTATCATAAAGAACCACTGAAGGCTCAAATACTTCAGCTGAGTTACTAGCTAAAGTAAAAAGATCGTAAAATGAGTAGTAAAAAAAAAGGAGCTCATTAATGAAAATTAATACCTGCAACCAGATAGAGAAACATGTCTGTATCATCTACTGTATATTATTCCTTGATATATCATATATATTTATAAATTTTACTTCATTCTTCCCTTTTCCCTTCTCACCTATTTTAAAAGGGTGTAGGGTGTAGTGATGAGGTTTAACTTACACTACAGTCCGCAAATTACAGAAGAGCAAAACAAAAACATGAATCTAAAGGAGAATATTCTAGAGATTATCAATTTGGAAACACATAGTAGACCCTCAACTTTATGGTCAACTAATATTCGACAAAGCAGGAAAGACTATCCACTGGAAAAAAGACAGTCTCTTCAATTAATGGTGCTGGGAAAATTGGACATCCACATGCAGAAGAATGAAACTAGACCATTCTCTTACACCATACACAAAGATAAACTCAAAATGGATGAAAGATCTAAATGTGAGACAAGATTCCATCAAAATCCTAGAGGAGAACACAGGCAAGAACACCCTTTGTGAACTTGGCCACAGTCACTTCTTGCAAGATACATCCATGAAGGAAAGAGAAACAAAAGCAAAAATGAACTATTGGGATTTCATCAAGATAAGAAGCTTTTGCACAGCAAAAGAAACAGTCAACAAAACTCAAAGACAACCTACAGAATGGGAGAAGATATTTGCAAATGACGTATCAGATAAAGGGCTAGTTTCCAAGATCTATAAAGAACTTATTAAACTCAACACCCAAGAAACAAACAATCCAATCATGAAATGGGCAAAAAACATGAACAGAAATCTCGCCGAGGAAGACATAGACATGGCCAACACGCACATGAGAAAATGCTCTGCATCACTTGCCATCAGGGCAATACATATCAAAACCACAATGAGATACCAGTGAGAATGGGGAAAATTAACAAGGCAGGAAACCACAAATGTTGGAGAAGATGCGGAGAAAAGGGAACCCTCTTGCACTGTTGGTGGGAATGTGAAATGGTACAGCCACTCTGGAAAACTGTGTGGAGGTTCCTCAAAGAGTTAAAAATAGATCTGCCCTATGACGCAGCAATTGCACTGTTGGGGATTTACCCCAAAGATTCAGATGCAATGAAACGCTGGGACACCGGCACTCCGATGTTTCTAGCAGCAATGTCCACAACAACCAAACTGGATGGAGCCTCGGTGTCCATCGAAAGATGAATGGATAAAGAAGATGTGGTTTATGTATACAATAGAATATTACTCAGCCATTAGAAATGACAAATACCCAGCATTTGCATCAATGTGGATGGACCTGGAAGGTATTATGCTGAGTGAAATAAGTCAATCGGAGAAGGACAAACATTATATGGTCTCATTCATTTGGGGAATATAAAAAATAGTGAAAGGGAATAAAGGGGAAAGGAGAAAAAATGAGTGGGAAATATCAGAAAGGGAGACAGAACATGAGAGACTCCTAACTCTGGGAGGGGAACTAGAGGTGGTAGAAAGGGAGGTGGGCAGGGGGGGAGGTTAGTGACTGGGTGACGGTCACTGAGGGGGGCACTTGATGGGATGAGCACTGGGTGTTATTCTATATGTTGGCAAATTGAACACCAATAAAAAATAAATTTATATAAAAAAAGAAATTGTTTAATTTTTTTAAAAAGCAGAGGTCCACAAAAAATAGAAACTAGAATATATTACTTTTGAAAAAAAAATTTTTTTTTATTTACTTATGATAGTCACACAGAGAGAGAGAGAGAGGCAGAGACATAGGCAGAGGGAGAAGCAGGCTCCATGCACCGGGAGCCCGATGTGGGATTCGATCCCAGGTCTCCGGATCGCGCCCTGGGCCAAAGGCAGGCGCTAAACTGCTGCGCCACCCAGGGATCCCGAAAAAAAATTTTTTTACTTTTAGAAATTAAAACACATTAATGGGGATCCCTGGTGGCGCAGCAGGGATTGCAATAATAATTATAATTATTATTATAATAAATAATAATTTATTTATTATTAAATAAATAATAAAATTTATTTATTTTTATAAATAAAAAATTTAAAAAAAAATAAAATAAAACACATTAATGAAACAGAAAACAATGAGAGACAATAGGATCAGCAACATAAATTCTTTGCTATATCAAAACAGACAAACAGAAAGGAATAATCATATGAAAATAAATTTTTAAAAGCACAAAAGCAGTAATAAATGGAGATATAAAAGGAGAGACATAATCATTGCAGTCAAAAATTTAAAATATCCTAGGAGAAGAGTAAAAACTACATGATCATTTCAATAGACACACAAAAAGCATTTAACAAAGTATGACATCCGTTCATGATAAAAACCCTCAACAAAGTAGGTTTAGAGAGAATATACCTCAACATAATAAATGCCTTAGTTGAAAAACCACAGCCAACACCATCCTCAATGGGGAAAAACTGAGAGCTTTTCCCCTAAGATCAGGAACAAGAGACAAGGATGTCCACTCTCACCAATTTTATTCAACATAGTACTGAAGTCCTAACCACAGCAGTCAGACAACAAAAAGAAATAAAAGGCATCCACATCAGTAAGGAAGAAGTCAAATTTTCAATATTTGCAGATGACATGATACTACTACACATAGAAAACCAGAAAGATTCCACCAAAAACTTTGCTAGAACAAATTCAGTAAAGCTGTAGGATACAAAATCAACATATGGAAATCTATTACATTTCTATACACCAATAATGAAGCTGCAGAAAGAAAAATCAAAGAATTGGGATGTCTGGATGACTCAGCGGTTAAGCTCTGCTTTCATCTCAGGGCCTGATCCTGGAGTTCAGGGATCAAGTCTCATATCAGGCTCCCTGAGGGGAGCCTGCTTCTCCTTCTGCCTATGTCTCTGACTCTCTCTCTGTCTCTAATGAATAAATAAATAAAAATCTTTTTAAAAAAAATCAAGGAATCAATCCCATTTACAATTGCATCAAAACCCATAAAATATCTGAGAATAAGTCTAACCAAAGAAGTGAAAGATTTACTCTGAAAACTATAAAAACACTTTAAAAAGAAACTGAAGATCACACAAAGAAATGGAGACTCCACGTTCATGGATCAAAAGAAAAAATACTATTAAAATGTCTCTACTACCCAAAGCAATCTATACATTTTATGTAATCCCTATCAAAATATGAACGGCATTTTTCACAGAGTTAAAGCACACAATCTTTAAATTTGTATGGAACCACAAAAGACCCTGAATAGCCAAAGCAACCTTAAAAAAGAAAAGAAAAGCTGGAGGCATCACAACTCCAGACATCCAGTTATATAACAAGGCTGTAGTAATCAAAACAGTTTAGTACTGCCACAAAAATAAACACAGATCAATAGAACAGAAAACTGACAACTATACAGTCAATCTTTTTCTGCCCATTTTTAATCAGATTATTTGGTTTCTTGGTGTTAAGTTCTATCAATTCTTTATATATTTTGAATCATAACCCCTTATTGGGTCCATCACTTGTAAAGATCTCCCATTTAGTAGGTTGATTTTTTGTGTTGTTGATGGCCTGGATGCCCAAATCTCTCCTCAGGTTTGGGGAGTTTTTAACCATTTCTTTAAATTAGTTTTCTGCCCCTAACTCACTCTCTCTTCTCCTTCTGGGACTACCACGGGCATATATTAGTTTAAGAGAATGATTTCATAAACCCAGTAGGCTGTGTTCATTCCTTTTCATTCTTTCCTTTTTTCTCTTCTGACTGGATATTTTTAAGTGACTTATTTCTGAGTTCACAGATATTTTCTTCTGTTTGATCAAGTCTGTTGTTGACACTATTAATTACAGTTTTTATTTTGTTTACCATATATTTCAGCTCTAGAATTTTGAGTTCCATTTCTCTGTTGAACCTCTCATTTTGTTCATTTGTTCTTTTCCTGATTTCACTATCCATCTGCGTTCTCTTATAACTGCTGAGCTTCCTTAAAATAATGTTTAATTCCTTTCCAGGCAATTTATAGACTCTATTTCTTTCAGGATGGTAAATGGAAAATTAATGTGCTTATTTGGTGGTGTCATATTTCCTTGATTCTTCTTATTCCCTGACATTTTTGCATTGCTGTCTTTTATTCTAAGAAGTTACCTTCTCCAGTCTTTACTGAGGGCTCTCAGGAGAGAAATGCCTTTACTAGTCAGTCCAGGAATAAATTCTAAAGCTCTCTTAGATCTTTTCTATATATGCTATAGCTCCACATCTCTGATTACTGCTTTAGTGAGAATTCTTTTTTTTTTTTTAATTTTTTTTTTATTATTTATTTATGATAGTCATACAGAGAGAGAGAGAGAGGCAGAGACACAGGCAGAGGGAGAAGCAGGCTCCATGCACCAGGAGCCTGACGTGGGATTCGATCCCGGGTCTCCAGGATCGCGCCCTGGGCCAAAGGCAGGCGCCAAACCGCTGCGCCACCCAGGGATCCCTTTAGTGAGAATTCTTAATATTATATGCCTTCTCTTGACCTCACAAAGCCAGGCCAGGTGCTGACTGATAACTTCTCACTTTCCCTAGAGCAATACCCTGAAAAGCTCGAGTCATATGCCTTCTCCTGATCATGCAGAGCTTATTTGGCTTTCTGCAGAATCACAGGTCATATTCAAAGGCTTGCAACTCACCATCCATGGGGCACATGAAATGTAGGTGATATAGTTACAGGAAGAGTGGATAAGGCATCCAGAACATTCTAAGTGTCCATGAGCCAGTTAGAAAAATCTGTAGGAAGATGTTCCCACTGGTTTATAGGCAGGCTTCTTGGTAGGAGTCTCTAAAGTGGCTAGTTAGTCAGATCTGTGGTTCTATGATAATTTGTGAGCCCTGATTGTTATGAGTCCTCACATCTCTTACCTGCTTCCAGCCTCTCTCAACCACTTTGCTGTGCTGATTACTTCAGGATTCTAAGTATCCTGGAGCCTCTAAAGTAGTTAGTCAGTCAGATCTGTGGTTCTTTGATGCCTTCTGAGCTCTGGTTGCTATGAGTCCCCACATCTCTTAACTGCTTCCAGCCTTTCTCAACCACTTTGCTGTACTGATTACTTCAGGATTCTAGGTATGATGAGAAAAAGCAGGCCTCTAGGGCAGCATCCTATATGACTAGAAACTTAAGTGCTCATTCACTGCTCTCACATTCCCCCAGTAGAAAAACTGTAGTCCAAGTGAATCTCTCTTGGAAATAAGCTGTGACTCCTTTGGGAAAGATGACACAGGTAAAGTGAAACTGTTCTAATCCTCTTCAATGCATCTATTCTCAGATTTTTCGCTTCAACAGTATGCTACATTTCTTCGGTGGAATCTCAAGAGCAGAAATGGAAAACAATGTAAAACTTCAAAAGTAGCATCCTGAACGTAATGTCCATTAAGTAAGTTCTGCATCCAGATTACACAAAGGTAATCTCGTCCATTGCTGGTTTTAAAGATTGATGCTTCTGTGAGGACACGGTAGAAAACTCCCATTGAACCGTCTTGCTTGTCACTCTTCAAGTCCAGACATTTTTAAAAGCAAGTTTTATCAGATCTTTAAAGATCAGTCTCTACATGAACTTTTCCAAAGTCTAGAAATAGTATGAGGTTAGTAGATTTACTCTATAAACGAGACAAATCTTTATACCAAAACTTGTCAAGGATATTATGAGAAAATCATAGACAATGTCATATGTATACAGAGAAGCAAGAATGTTAAAGATAATATAGGAAAATGTAACTAGTATGCTAAAAACATTAACACCCTGAAGAATGTAACCTAAGAGATAGCACTTTTAGAGTAGAATTGGTGACATACCCATAATGTTGCCTCTAAAATTTCAATGTCATTTTCTAGAGGCCTTTTCCTACTGTCCTAAAAATATGTGGTTTATTTTGTTAATAAATTTATTTTTTATTGGTATTCAATTTACCAACATACAGAATAAAACCCAGTGCTCATCCCGTCAAGTGCCCCCCTCAGTACCCGTCACCTATTCACCCCACGCCCCGCCCTCCACCCCTTCCACCACCCCTAGTTCGTTTCACAGAGTTAGGAGTCTTTATGTTATGACTCCCTTTATGATATTTCCCACACATTTCATCTCCCTTCCCTTATATTCCCTTTCACTATTATTTATATTCCCCAAATGAATGAGAACATACACTGTTTGTCCTTCTCCGATTGACTTATTTCACTCAGCATAATACCTTCCAATTCCATCCACGTTGAAGCAAATGGTGGGTATCTGTCATTTCTAATGGCTGAATAATATTCTATTGTATACATAAACCACATCTTCTTTATCCATTCATCTTTCGATGGACACCGAGGCTCCTTCCACAGTTTGGCTGTTGTGGACATTGCTGCTAGAAACATCGGAGTGCAGGTGTCCCAGCGTTTCATTGCAACTAAATCTTTGGGATAAATCCCCAACAGTGCAATTGCTGGGTCATAGGGCAGATCTATTTTTAACTCTTTGAGGAACCTCTACACAGTTTTCCAGAGTGGCTGTACCATTTCACATTCCCACCAACAGCGCAAGGGTTCCCTTTTCCGCATCTTCTCCAACATTTGTGGTTTCCTGCCTTGTTAATTTCCCCCATTCTCACTGGTGTGAGGTGGTATCTCATTGTGGTTTTGATTTGAATTTCCCTGATGGCAAGTGATGTAGAGCATTTTCTCATGTGCGTGTTGGCCATATCTATGTCTTCCTCGGCGAAATTTCTGTTCATGTCTTTTGCCCATTTCATGATTGGATTGTTTGTTTCTTTGCTGTTGAGTTTAATAAGTTCTTTATAGATCTTGGAAACTAGCCCTATATCTGATACGTCATTTGCAAATATCTTCTTTCATTCTGTAGGTTGTCTTCTAGTTTTGTTAACTGTATCCTTTGCTGTGCAAAAGCTTCTTATCTTGATGAAGTCCCAATAGTTCATTTTGGCTTTTGTTTCATTTCCCTTCGTGGATGTATCTTGCAAGAAGTTACTGTGGCCGAGTTCAAAAAGGGTGTTGCCTGTGTTCTCCTCTAGGATTTTGATGGAATCTTGTCTCACATTTAGATCTTTCATCCATTTTGAGTTTATCTTTGTGTATGGTGCAAGAGAGTAGTCTAGTTTCATTCTTCTGCCTGTGGATGTCCAATTTTCCCAACACCATTTATTAAGGAGACTGTCGTTCTTCCAATGGATAGTCTTTCCTGCTTTGTCGAATATTAGTTGACCATAACGTTCAGGGTCCACTTCTGGGTTCTCTATTCTGTTCCATTGATCTATGTGTCTGTTTTTGTGCCAACACCACACTGTCTTGATGACCACAGCTGTGTAGTACAACCTGAAATCTGGCATTGTGATGCCCCCAGATACGGTTTTCTTTTTGAATATTCCCCTGGCTATTCGGGGTCTTTTCTGATTCCACACAAATCTTAAAATAATTTGTTCTAACTCTCTGAAGAAAGTCCATGATATTTTGATAGAGATTGCATTAAAAGTGTAAATTGCCCTGGGTAACATTGACATTTTCACAATATTAATTCTGCCAATCCATGAGCATGGAATATTTTTCCATCTCTTTGTGTCTTCCTCAATTTCTTTCAGAAGTGTTCTAAAATTTTTAGGGTATAGATCCTTTACCTCTTTGGTTAGGTTTATTCCTAGGTATCTTATGCTTTTGGGTGCAATTGTAAATGGGATTGACTCCTTAATTTCTCTTTCTTCCATCTCATTGTTCGTGTATAGAAATGCCACTGACTTCTGGGCATTGATTTTGTATCCTGCCATGCTACCAAATTGCTGTATGAGTTCTAGCAATCTTGGGGTGAAGGCTTTTGGGTTTTCTATGTAGAGTATCATGTCATCGGCGAAGAGGGAGAGTTTGACTTCTTCTTTGCCAATCTGAATGCCTTTAATGTCTTTTTGTTGTCTGATTGCTGAGGCTAGGACTTCCAGTACTGTGTTGAATAGCAGTCGTGAGAGTGGACATCCCTATCTTGTTCCTAACCTTAGGGGAAAGGCTCCCAGTGCTTCCCCATTGAGAATGATATTTGCTGTGGGCTTTTCATAGATGGCTTTTAGGATGTTGAGGAATGTTCCCTCTATCCCTACATTCTGAAGAGTTTTGATCAGGAATGGATGCTGTATTTTGTCAAATGCTTTCTCTGCATCTAATGAGAGGATCATACGGTTCTTGGTTTTTCTCTTGCTGATATGATGAATCACATTGATTGTTTTACGAGTGTTGAACCAGCCTTGTGTCCTGGGGATAAATCCTACTTGGTCATGGTGAATAATTTTCTTAATGTGTTGTTGGATCCTATTGGCTCGTATCTTGTTGAGAATTTTGGCATCCATGTTCATCAGGGATATTGGTCTGTAATTCTCCTTTTTGGTGGGGTCTTTGTCTGGTTTTGGAATTAAGATGATGCTGGCCTCACAGAACAAATTTGGAAGTACTCCATCTCTTTCTATCTTTCCAAACAGCTTTAGTAGAATACGTATGGTTTCTTCTTTAAACGTTTGATAGTATTCCCCTGGGAAGCCATCTGGCCTTGGACTTTTGTGTCTTGGGAGGTTTTTGATGACTGCTTCAATTTCCTCCCTGGTTATTGGCCTGTTCAGGTTTTCTATTTTGCCCTGTTCCAGTTTTGGTAGTTTGTGGCTTTCCAGGAATGTGCCCATTTCTTCTAGATTGCCTAATTTATTGGCGTATAGCTGTTCATAATATGTTTTTAAAATCGTTTGTATTTCCTTGGTGTTGGTAGTGATCTCTCCTTTCTCATTCATGATTTTATTAATTTGAGTCTTCTCTCTCTTCTTTTTAATAAGGTTGGTTAATGGTTTATCTATCTTATTACTTCTTTCAAAGAACCAACTCCTGGTTCTGTTGATCTGTTCCACAGTTCTTTTGGTCTCGATTTCATTGAGTTCTGCTCGAATCTTAATTAACTCTCTTCTTCTGCTGGGCGTGGGGTCAATTTGCCAATTTGCTGTTTTTTTTCTCTAGCTCCTTTATGTGTAAGGTGAGCTTTTGTATTTGAGTTCTTTCCAGTTTCTGAATGGATGCTTGTATTGCTATGTATTTCCCCCTCAGGACTGCTTTTGCTGCATCCCAAAGATTTTGAACGGTTGTATCTTCATTCTCATTAGTTTCCATGAATCTTTTTAATTCTTCCTTAATTTCCTGGTTGACCCTTTCATCTTTTAGCAGGATGGTCCTTAACCTCCACGCGTTTGAGGTCCTTCCAAACTTCTTGTTGTGATTTAGTTCTAATTTCAAGGCATTATGGTCTGAGAATATACAGGGGACTATCCCGATCTTTTGGTATCGGTTCAGACCCGATTTGTGACCCAGTATGTGGTCTATTCTGGAGAAAGTTCCATGTGCACTTGAGAAGAATGTGTATTCAGTTGAGTTTGGATGTAAAGTTCTGTAGATATCTGTGAAATCCATCTGGTCCAGTGTATCATTTAAAGCTCTCGTTTCTTTGGAGATGTTGTGCTTAGAAGACCTATCGAGGGTAGCAAGAGCTAGATTGAAGTCACCAAGTATAAGTGTATTATTATCTAAGTATGTCTTCACTTTGGTTATTAATTGGTTTAAATATTTGGCAGCTCCCACATTCGGGGCATATATATTGAGGATTGTTAAGTCCTCTTGTTGGATAGACCCTTTGAGTATGAGATAGTGTCCCTCTTCTTCTCTCACTACAGTCTTCGGGGTAAATTTTAGTTTATCTGATAAAAGGATGGCTACCCCTGCTTTCTTTTGAGGACCATTCGAATGGTAAATGGTTCTCCAACCTTTTATTTTCAGGTTGTAGGTGTCCTTCTGTCTAAAATGAGTCTCTTGTAGACAGCAAATAGATGGGTCCTGCTTTTTTATCCAGTCTGAAACCCTGCGCCTTTTGATGGGGTCATTAAGCCCGTTCACCTTCAGAGTTACTATTGACAGATAGGAGTTTAGTGTCATCATGATATCTATTCAGTCCTTGTTTTTGTGGATTGTTCCACTGAACTTCTTCTTAAAGGGAAATTTTAAGAGTCCCCCTTAAAATTTCTTGTAGAGCTGGTTTGGAGGTCACACACATATTCTTTCAGTTCCTGCCTGTCTTGGAAGCTCTTTATCTCTCCTTCCATTTTGAATGAGAGCCTTGCTGGATAAAGTATTCTTGGTTGCATGTTCTCTCATTTAGGACCCTGAATATATCCTGCCAGCCCTTTCTGGCCTGCCAGGTCTCTGTGGAGAGGTCTGCTGTTACCCTAATACTCCTCCCCATAAAAGTCAGGGACTTTTTGTCTCTTGCTGCTTTAAGGATCTTCTCCTTATCTTTGGAATTTGCAAGCTTCACTATTAAATGTCGAGGTGTTGAACGGTTTTTATTGATTTTAGGGGGGGATCTCTCTATTTCCTGGATCTGAATGCCTGTTTCCCTTTCCAGATTAGGAACGTTTTCAGCTATGATTTGTTCAAATACATATTCTGGCCCTCTGTCCCTTTCGGCGCCCTCGGGAACCCCAATTAAACGTAGGTTTTTCTTCCTCAGGCTGTCGTTTATTTCCCTTAATCTGTCTTCATGGTCTCTTAATTGTCTGTCTCTTTTTTCCTCAGTTTCCCTCTTTGCCATCAACTTGTCTTCTGTGCCACTCACTCGTTCTTCCACCTCGTTAACCCTCATCGTTAGGACTTCTAGTTTGGATTGCATCTCATTCAATTGATTTTTAATTTCTGCCTGACTGGATCTAAATTCTGCAGTCATGAAGTCTCCTGAGTCCTTTATGCTTTTTTCTAGAGCCACCAGTAGCTGTATAATAGTGCTTCTGAATTGGCTTTCTGACATTGAATTGTAATCCAGATTTTGTAACTCTGTGGGAGAGAGGACTGTTCTGATTGTTTCTTTTGAGGTGAGGTTTTCCTTCTAGTGATTTTGCTCAGTGCAGAGTGGCCAAAAACAAGTTGTATTGGGAAAAGGAGAAAAAGAGAGAGAGAGAAGGAAAGAAAAGAGAAAAAGAAGAAAGAGAAAGAAGAAAAAAAAAGGAAAAAAGAGAAGAAAAAGAGAAAAAGAAAGAAAGGTGAAAAAAAGAGGTGGGAGAAGCAATCAGAAATCAAAAAGAAAGAAAAAAAACAAAAAAAAAAACCCTAAAAAACAAAAAACACGGGGGAGTATCTTCTGATTCTGTATACTTTAAGTCCCTTGACTTCCCCTGGAACTTGTCCGTCTCGCTGGTCTTCTGGGGGAGGGGCTGCTGTGCTGATTTTCAGGTGTTAGCACTTGGGGGAGCTGCTCTGCCCCCTGCCTGGTGCAGGGCTCAGTGGGGGTTGTTTACCCCGTGAGGCCCCAGGAGGAACAGCCACAATGGCTACGGCAGCTCTGGAAACCTGGATTCAGCACCCGAAGTTAACTCCGGGGCTCTCCGTCTGCAGGGCCTGGAGGCTCCGGGGCAGGGCCGCTCTCTGCTCAGCTCGGGGGCAGGAGCGTCCTTGCTGTCCTGCGCCCTCCGGGCCTCTGCCTGTCCCGGGGGGAGGCCGGATCCTGGGCTGTGTCCCGGCGCCCTGTGCTCCCGGGCCTGCGCTGTTGGATTCGCGCTCCCGGCCGTGCGGCCCCCTTCCGCGGAGCCGCCGTCCGAGCCTCTCCGAGCTGCTCCCGGTCCCGCCATGCGTGCTTCAGCCCTTAGGGAGCTCGGCGCACTCTCCTGCGAGCGCCCACAGATGCCTGTTAGTGTCCCAGGGAGCCCGAGGGCATCCCCGCCCTCCTGGGTCCTGCTCTAACTCCCTGCGGGCGCCTCCCCCCCCCCCCCCGGAAGATTGGTGCAGCTCCTGCTTCTCCGGGACGGGGCTCTCCTGTCCTGGGGACACTCACCCCGGCCTCAGCCCGGCTCCTCGCGGGGCCCTTCTCCCTTGGAGGCCTTTTGTTTCTTTATTTCTTTTTCCCCGTCTTCCTACCTTGATAGAAGCGCGAACTCTTCTCACTGTAGCATTCCAGCTGGTCTCTCTTTAAATCTCAGGCCGAATTTGTAGATTTTCAGGATGATTTGAAGGTTATCTAGGTAATTTGTTGGGGACAGGTGATTTGGGGACCCTACTCCTCCGCCATCTTGCCCCTCCTCCCAAAATATGTGGTTTAAATGAGTAATGATTTAATCAAATGGGTTGTGGGTTTTTTTTTGTTTGGGTTTTTTTGCAACTATTAAATCCATTGCATACACACAACCCAATCTCTGCTCTTCTGCCACTTTCCTGATAATGTGAATGTCAAAAAGAGCCATACGGTTAGGAAAATAGTAAAACTTGAAGATTGGCATCCAAAGATACTGTTCATTAAGTAAGTTGCTGTATCCAGATTTACAGAACTGTTCTAGCTTTTATCCTTTTGTTCCTGGTATCTTATCTTTTCCTTTCATTCTGTGAGCTATGTTAGATCTTTCTAATAATTTTTTTTCTTTCTAATAATTTTAAGGAAAAGTTTTAATTTCTATTTCTAGGTCATCTAGTTTTTTATTCATTTTTTATTTACTTATTTTTTAAAGATTTACTTGTTTATTTAGAGAAAGTATGCACAAGTGGCAGAGAAGGGCAGAGAGAGAGGGAGAGAAATCTTCAAGCAGACTCTTTACTGAACCCAGGGTTCAATCCCAAGGACCTTGAGATCATGACTTGAGCCAAAATCAAGAGTCAGACTCTTAACCAACTGAGCCACTCAGGCACTCCTCATCTAGTTGTTTTTATTTAATATGGCTATGGATTAGGGTTACATCCCATTGTTTGCCATCAGAAACCTACTATATTAGTATCAAATTATTAAAGTCTCTAACTTACTCATTTACCCATTATGTTTTACTAAGTATGTATACATTTCAGAGAATGAGCTGAAGATGAAGACACACAAGTAGGAACTAATAGAAGTGTAATAGATCACTGGCACAAAGAAAGAAGTGATAAACATTCCTGGACAGATGTTCAACCAACTACAAATACAATTAACTTTGTTCTGGTTTTCCCATAAACAGGCTTTGCTTATTTTACTCTAGTGGTATAAGTAAGTTTTGTTACAGAATTATATGTATGTGTTTTTAAAAATAAAAACTATAAAGAAGGCAAAAATGAACATAATGTACCAAATATACTTATTCATATTCAATAAGCACTGTTGCATAGCCACTCTTGAGAAATTTTGCTGTGAAAAAAAACAAGTAATGAGTTCAAGAAGTTGTAAGCTGATGAAAATTATCTAATAAAGAGGGAAAGTGGAACATTTAGAGGAAATTGATGTTGTTCTATGTGCTCCTTATATGGCACATGTATGCTCCTATGTATATCCTCCCACACACACTCACTCCACTTTGAAACCAGGCTCATTAAACCAGACTAAAGAAGAAATATCCAAAAATTAATATGAACATGAATAATTCCTTGAACAGAAAGAACATAAGAGTATGTCACTGGCCTATCTGTAATATCTGGTATCTCCCTCCTAAAATAAATTTAGTCCATTATAATTTGACCCTAGATTTAGAAGCTTTTTTTCTGGGATAAAAGATATATTTTTCCTTTTATTCTTTTTTTTTAAATTAGTTTCAGAGGTAGAATTTAGTGATTTATCAGTTGCATATAACACACAGTGCTCATTACATCAAGTACCCTCCTCAATGCCCATCATCCAATTATTTTTCAATTAAACTGAAATTTGGTTAGTGATCAGTAAAACTGACAATTCCTAAAACTACAGAAGTTAGCCATTCCTAATTCGAATGACTAATTTTCCACAATTCAAAATAAAAAAAATATTTATAAGTGTTTCAAATGTAATGGTGTTACATAAATGTGTGAAAGTGACCTCTATATTGGGCCCTTATGCTATTTACTTCTTCACAGCAAGGAAACACCATTAGCTCAGAGCCCACAAGTACCAAAATTTCTATACATCCAACTGCTTTTAATATAATCCAAATAAGCATATTTTTAAGCCATTTAGAGCCTGCCATTTTACATTGTACTCAATACTTGCTACCCAAAGATTAGACAAACCTTGGTACTATAAAAGATCATAAACTGCTGTTATTCTATGGTGCTGACTCAGAGATTTCCCATATTTCAAATGAGTAACATAATCTAGACACACAAATCCATTCTCTCCCAGGGGTTCCTGTGCACTCTTCCTGTTAAAGGGGTGGCCCTGCATTGTGGTCTCTGGAAGGTCTCAAGCTGTGAGGGACTTACCTTTACAACCTGTCAAAGCAACACAACTGTCAATTTCCACTTAGTCACAGAATCCATTTACACTTAATCATTTATTTTATAAACATTTAAAGAGTTAATACCTATGCTTCTGAAACCGTTCCAAAAAAAAAAAAAAAAAACAAAAAAAAACAGAAATGGAAGGAAAACTTCCAAATTCATTCCATGAGACCAACACTACCCAGATTCCAAAACCAGACAAAGACCCCACTAAAAAAGCAACCGGGGCCAATATCCCTGAAGAACATAGATGTAAAAATTCTCAACAAAATACTAGCAAATATAGTCCAACAGTACATTAAAAGAATCATTCACCATGATCAGGTAGGATTTATTCCGGGGTTGCAAGGGTGGTTCAATATCCACAAATCAATCGACATTATATATCATATTAATAAGAGAAAGGATAAGAACTGTATGATCTCAATAGATAAAAAAAAATTGACAAAGTACAATATATATTCATGATAAAGACATTCAACAAAGTAGGTCTAGAGGAAACATACCTCAACATAATAAAGGCCACATACAGAAAAACCCAGAGCTAACTTCATCCTCAATGGGAAAAAACTGAGAGCTTTTCTGTTGCATTTCTATACACCAATAATGAAAATTTAAATTTTTTTATTTGAGTATAGTTGACACAGAATGTTACATTAGTTTCAGATGTACAACATAGTGATTCGACATCTCTATATATTATGCTATGCTCACCACAAGTTCTGTCACCATACAACACTTTTACAGTGACTATATTCTTTGTGTTGTATCTTTTTTCCCCATGACTTATTCATTCCATAACTGGAAGCCTGACAATACTTAATTCTTGATTGGATCTTGGACCATAACCCCACCAAAAAAAAGCAAACAAACAAAACAGCTATAAAGGACGTTCTTGGGAAAATTAGGGATATTTGAATATGAACTAGGTATTTTTTTTGAACTAGGTATTTTATAGTACTATTTGTATCATTAAATTTCTTGAGTATATTATACTGTGATTATGTTAAAGAATGTCTTTTTCTTAGAAGATACATACTCAAGTATTTAACAGTGAAGTCTTATAATGTCTAAAATTTACTCTTATATTAAAAGCAGGGGTTAGGGAAGCTCAATATGGCAAAATGATGGTAACCAGTGAATCTATGGAAATGGATATAAGTGCTACTTATATTATTCTTGTAACCTCTGTATAGATTTAAAATTTCTCAAAATAAAATAATAGTTAAGAATCAGATAATTTTTTTTAATTTAAATTCAAATTAGTGAACATATAGCATAGTATTGGTTTCAGGAGCAGAATTTAATGATTCAGCACTTACATATAATAATACCCAATGCTCATCCTGAAAAGTGCACTCCTTAATGCCCATCACTCATTTAGCCCATCCCCTGCATACCCCTCTTCCAGCAACCCTCATTTTGTTCTCTAAAGTTGAGTGTCTTATGGTTTGCCTCCTTCTCTGTTTTTATCTTATTTTCCTTTCGCTTCTCCTATATTAATCTGTTTTATTTCTTAAATTCCTCATGTGAGTGAAATCATATATTTGTCTTTCTCTTACTTTGAATCAGATGATTTCTTTAAAGATTTGAGTGTGTGTGTGTGTGTGTGTGTGAGAGAGAGAGAGAGAGAGAGAGAGAGAGAGCAGGGGGAGGGGCAGAGAGGGAGAGAATCTCAAGCAGACTCCCTGCTGACCATGGGGCCAAATGCAGAACCCGATCTCATGACCCTGAAATCATGACCTGAGCCGAAATCAAGAGTCAGATGCTTAACTGACTGAGCCACCAGTGCCCTAGATGATTCTTCTAAAAGGACTACACAGAAAAATTATCCCCAAACCAAGTATGTTGCCATCCGCCATCAGTTATGGTTTAAGGGCCATAACTGGAGTCTTTACTATATTCTAATTCCTCTTCTTTCATTTTCTGTCAAATCTTTTATCAGGTTTTCACTCTTACCACTATACGTGAAGTGCTAACAAGATCTTCAGTCTTACTCAACTTCAACAACACCAGACATATTTGATTAATCCACTCTCTAATTATTTCCTTTGATTAGTCTCCAAGACACTACTGTTACATTATCTACTTCCCTGGCCACAACTTTTCAGATTCTTTTTTTTTTTAATTTTTATTTATTTATGATAGTCACTCACAGAGAGACAGAGAGAGAGAGGCAGAGACATAGGCAGAGGGAGAAGCAGGCTCCATGCACCAGGAGCCCAATGTGGGATTCGATCCCGGGTCTCCAGGATCACGCCCTGGGCCAAAGGCAGGCGTCAAACCACTGTGCCACCCAGGGATCCCAACTTTTCAGATTCTTTTGACAGATTCTCCTCTTTATCCTATCTTTAAATACTACAGTTCCCCAGTACTCTCTCTTCACCTTGCTTCTTCTTCATCTGTAGTAATTCCTTTTCTGTTCTTATCCAGCCCTGTACCTTTAAATATTGTTTGAAAGCTGATGATTCCAAATCATGGAGTCTGAAGCTCCAAAATCTCCCCAGAACTCCACATTCACATAGTCAGCTGCTTACCTGACACCTGAGTATCTAAGGATCATTTCAAATTTAACCTGTCGAAAATTGAATCCTTCAATTTCTTTCCTAAACATCCATTCCCAAACATCCACATTTCAGTGAATGGCAACCACATCCTCACAGTTATTAAGACAAAAGACTCTGGAGTCATCTTCAATTCCTCTTTGTCTCTACATGCTCAGCAAATCCTTTCAGCTCTAACTTCAAAATATATACTGCACCTTACCACTTCTTATCACTCCAGTGAACACATGAATTCAAGTTATCATTTTGTCTTCCACGGACTAGTGTAATATTCTACCAAGTCTCTCTGCTTCTAACTTTGTCCCAATATAGTTCTAGTTTCAACAAAACAGCCCAGAATAATACATTTAAAATTAAATAAAATATATCCCTTTTCTTTCTGAAAGTTTTTGGTGGCTTCCTGGCTCATTCAATAAAAGACCTCCCCTCACATGGCCTACAATCCCCTACAATATTTATCCTCTTACTCAACTTATTTCCTTTTACTGATCTCACCTCTACATCCGTAATTAAACCATCTGCCTTATTCTACCCAGACAAGACAGGCATGCTTTTCACATAAATGATTAGAGTAGAGATAAAGCTCATGAATCAACAGTATAAGGGCTTGGAAGAGGAGTAGGAGTCTGAGAAGAATAACAAAGGGGAGCCCAAGAGGAAGAATGAAAACAGGAATAGTCATAGGAACTAAGAAAGAAAAAAAAAAAAAAAAGATATACCATCAAGGTAATATTATTAAGCATGGGGAAAGAAGGATAAAGGATAATTAGCTTATTACAGGGAACAGAGTAAAACTACCATGGAGAAAAAAAAAATGGGAAATACACTAACCCATTACAGTTGCTATTTCTGGATGACCGTATTGAGTGTTTTTATGTTCTTCTAACATCCCGTGTGTTTTCAGAGGTTTATACTTTGTTAGGACTGGGCTATTTCACTTTTGCCCACATACCTTTGGTTTGTCCTTTATCCAAGAGCATGACCCTACATTTAGGGGATATTCCTTTAGGGAGCTCAAGAGAAAGAAATGTTTTACCAAGGCCCCTATAACTTTCCAGTCCTTGAACTCATCAATATTTTTCTCATCTATGTTATGTGGCTGGTAAGGTCCACTCAGTTTGTTAGCTGTACTTTTCTACTAAGATTCCTTGAGTCTAACACAGCCCAAAAGAAGCTAAAACTCATTCTATTACTTAGGGGGAGTCTGTAAGCAGATTAAGGTCCTATTCTCTGAGGTTCTCTCCTTTCTGGGTTTTAACCTCTTACTTCTTATCAGTTCCCCTGAGAGTTCCAAACTCCAATGTCTGTTTCCTCATCCCAGAAAGACTACTACTTTCTGTTTGGGATCTGCTTGCTCCACCACATCATAGTAAACTAAAAAATTCTCTGTGGAAAAAAGCCAAAATAAACATGAACTCTTCCCATATGCATCCCTTCCTTCAAGAATCAAAGTTCCTCAAGATCCTCCCTATATTTAAAGAAAAGAGAAAGAAAGAGGATGAAAACCAAGAAACAGACTCTTAACTACAGAGAACAAACCAACAGCTACCAGAGTATAGGGGGCTGGGGAGATGGGTGAAATAGATGATGGGAATTAATGAGCGCACTTGTTGTAATGACCAATGGGCATTGTATGCCGAATCACTAAATTCTGCGCCCAAAACTACTATTACACTGTATGGTAACTGGAATTTAAATAAAAACGAGGAAAAAAAAAAGATCCACCTATACATTTATTGCTTTTCAACACCCGAAGATGTTTTTTTTTAATACTTTTTTTTCAGATTTTAGAAATCTTATTCTGGACATCACAAAGACTGTTTATCTGCCTTCCTGAAACAAACTGAATCTAGGTACGGATTTTTCTGCTAACAAAGTGGTCCCAAACTTCCTTTACAAGTATTATAAATAGAAACAGTGCTCCTGGATTTAAGATGAGTATCTTGTTATCAGGAAGTGTATGATTTTGCTGGCATTTACTAAAGCACTGTATTTCTAGATCCCTAAACATTCTATCTCCTTTTCTCATCTCCCCTTCATGTTGTTTCTGCCACATTTCAGCTCTCATCAGTCTCATTACAGAACTAAGTGTTATAAGTCAGAGATAATATTTTTGTGTTTCAAGTTGAACTATTCACATTCAGAAAATGTATTTTAGAAATACATGCCTTCCTGATCCTGATCTAGGCACTCCCTTTTCCTTTTTCCACACAACTTCTAACAAATCTTGATGCTTTTGGCAATTCTTACCTATAAATTTGAAGTAGCATATTATATGTTGCAAAGGTTCACTAAAAGAGGACTTTCAAGTTTCCTGTCTCTATATCCTTGTATCTCTGATATTTTATAAAAGAAGGGGAACAATAAAAAGTATGCTAGTCATGCATTCATATAAGAATCTTACTAGTTATAGTCTTACTATTCCTCAAAAACAAATTTTATCTTAGAAGGCATACCAGTCATTTACTAATACTTCTTATCTCTAAATACACCCTTCTAAGCACTGACTCTTGAGGCTGGGATTTGCTCTCAAGCTCCTTTGTCTGGTGGGGAGCACTAGAAAGATACTGGGGAAAAGGAAGTTAAGAGTTTCCCATAAACTGTTCCACTAGAGAAAATTGGTTCCAGCCTCCAGTTTCTTTTGGTATTCCCAGAAACAGCCTCACTGCTCTTCTTCATACATACCAACAGCAGCCATGTGATGCCCTTTCCTCAGAATCTGAGCTCAAGTGTCTCAACAAGATCCATCTTCCTGAGTTCTGGTATCCACAATCCATCATCTTTTGTTTCCCCAGCCATTAGAGACTTCTTTATGCAGTTATTATTTTGGGTTCTATTTATTACTATTTATTACTTAACAGACAGAACTATTATCTATTTCCTCTTTTTTTCCTTTCACTTCTTAAGCATGTGTGTAAACAATTCCCTACATTAAATTCTATCTTAGAAAGTAACTTGCAAGAGTCTCTTTTCCTGACTCACCCTTAACTAAACTGATGCTTTCTCAACCTGTTCAAAAATATTTCTAGAACCAAAAGCTACCATACTTAGATAGTACCTTAAATTTTATATTTTAAAATTATAAATTTTGAAAAATAAAATCACAATTTTATAATAATACATATTTATTACTTTTAACATGAAGGCATGATGGTAAAGAATTTCTAAAAATCACTCATAATCTGAATGTGCAAAAATAACAAATGTTATTAACATTTTGATATATTTACATCTTGTCTGTCTTCTATTCAGAGATTGCACTTGTTATCCTATCAGAAATTATTCCTGAAATGTAAATAACTGTAAAAAACATACTGCATGCATAATTGTTTTTATAAAATTCACAAAAACACAAGTTACCTTTCCAGTATACAAGAAAACAGATTAAAATTGTCAGTATTTTAAGAAATAGTTATGTCCTCAGAATTATATATATATGATAAAGTAAATTTATTTTTGGTAAGAAAACAAGTTAATAGCATATTTTATACTACAAACCAAAAAGAAAGCTAGCCTTCCTCTGCAACCTATAAAAATTATAAATAAATTTAGTAAGGCCAACTACTCACCCCCTATTACTGACAATTGCCTTTTTCAAGTGAATGTAATTTGCAGGAAAGATCCCCTGTAAAAGAGAAAAGATTTCTCATTAGAAAAGGAAATTTGTAATTAATATCTCATATATACTAAAATAGCAGCCAGATTTCAGCATGGAAGTACTCTATCAATAATACAGTAGATCTCTTAATGTAGCAACTACCTTGTATATTAAGAATGCAGGGCAGCCTGGGTGGCTCAGTGGTTTAGTGCTGCCTTCAGCCCAGGGCGTGATCCTGGAGTCCCAGGATCAAGTACCACGTCAGACTCCCTGCATGGAGCCTGCTTCTCCCTCTGCCTGTGTCTCTGCCTCTCTCTCTCTCTCTCTCTCTCTCTCTGTCTCTCATGAATAAATAAATAAAATTTAAAAAAAAAAAGAATTCAAAGTTGCACAAACTATATACAGTAGATAGGAATTTCATTGTCTATCCTCAGGGGAAAACTGTGATCTTAGGTAACCATCAAAAAGATTTTTTAAGTTATGGATTGGAAATATTCTGTCTAATCATTCTCATGATACAGACTTATGTACAGAGTTTGGTATGTATCTATAAAACCAACAATATCACCTAACCAACAGCTTACATGTAATCCAGCTCTGAGCTAGAGAAACAATTCTCAGACTCTGGCTAACATTTATATTCACAAGAATGAGTAAATTCAGAAGTTTATATAAACATTTCTTCTTTGGGACACCTGGGTGGCTCAGAGGTCAAAGCCTGTCTGCCTTTGACTCAGGGCTTGATCCTGGGGTCCTGGGACAGAGTCCCACATCAGGCTTCCTGCAGGGAGCCTGCTTCTCCCTCTGCCTATGTCTGTCTCTGCCTCTCTCTCTCTCATGAATAAATAAATCTTTAAAAAAATCAACAACAAAAATTTCTTCTTTCACTCTTTCATTAGAGTTTCCATTTGGATATTTATTATAATTTGATTTAAATTCCTAAAAGATAAAAAATGAATTGTTTTTAAAAACAATTGAGTTGGGGATCCCTGGGTGGCTCAGCGGTTCAGCACCTGCCTTTGGCCCAGCACGTGATCCTGGAGTCCCAGGATCGAGTCCCACATTGGGCTCCTGGCATGGAGCCTGTGTCTCTGCCTCTCTCTCTCTCTCTATCATGAATAAATAAAATCCTAAAAAAAATAAAATAAAAATAAAAATAAAAACAACTGAGTTTTCTAATCAGCACTTCATTCCTTCTCCTGATGCATTAAACTCCCTTGAAATAAAATACAAATCCTTAATTTTTTATATTCTCTGGCCTACACCACCACCAATCTATACCACACAAGGCCATCAGCAGCTGGACTACAGTAATGCATTTTATAGTTTTCAATGTACGGATTTTCACCTCCTTGGTTAGATTTATTCCTAAGTTTCTGCTTGCTTTCAGTGCTATTTCGAACAGAACTGTTGCCTTTCTTTTTTCAGATATTTCACTGTTAGTGAACAGAAATACAACTAAATTCTGTGTGTTAATTTTGTATCCTGCAACTTTACTGAATTTGTTCATTAGTTTTAAGTTTTTTGGTGGAGTCTTTAGGATTTTCTACATGTATCAAATGCAAGCAAGCACATACAATTTTACTTTTTTTTTTTTCTGATTTGGATACCTTTTGTTTCCTTTTCTGACCTGCTTGTTCTGGCTAGGCCTTCCAGTACTTTAAAAGGAGTGGTGAGAGTGAGAACTCTTGTTTTGTTCCTCATTTTCAACCTTTTACCATTGAATATGATGTTACCTATAGACTTGTCATATTATGGCCTTTATTATGTTATGTTCCTTCTAAACCCAATTTGTTAAGGATGTTGCATTTTGTTGAATGCTTTTCTGAATCTGTTGAAATGATTATAACACTTTTATCTTTCATTCTATCAATGAGGTATATATAACATTTATCAGTTTGATAAGGTTGCACCATCCTTTCATCCCTTGGATTAATCTCATTTGATCATGGCATATGATCCTTTAAAAGTGCTGTAAAATTCGAGTTGCTAATATTTTGTTGAGAATTTTTGCATCTGTATTCATCAGGAATATCACCTTTGTTTTTCTTTTCCTTTAATGTCCCTATCTGGCTTGGGTTTTACTGGCCTCATAAAAATGAGTCTGGAAGTGTTCCCTCCTCTTTGATTTTCTGGAAGAGTTTGAAAAGAACTGGTATTAATTTTTTAAAGTTTGGCAGAATTTATCAGGAAAGTCATCAAGTCCTGGACTTTTCTTTGTTGGAAGATTTTAATCGCTCATGCCATCTCCTTACTCATTATTTGGATGATAAATAGTTTTTGTTTTTTCTTGATTCATCCTAGGTAGGTTTCTAGGCATTCTTCCATTTCTCTCCAGGTTATCCAATTTGTTGGCATTAATTGTTCATGGCATTCTCTTAACAATCTTTTCTATTTCTGTGATATCATTTTTGTTAAAGATTTATTTATTTATTCTTGAGAGACACAGACTGAGAGAGAGAAGCAGAGGGAGAAGCAGGCTCCTCACAGGTAGCCTGATGTGGGACTCGATCCCAGATCCTGGGATCACAACCTGAGCCAAAGGCAGGCGCCTGACCACTGAGCCACCCAGGTGTCCCTGTGATATTATTCTTAATGTTTCCTATTTCATGTCTCATTTTATTTGAGTCTTTCCTTTATCCCTTAGTCTCTCTAAGGGTTTGTCGATTTTGTTTAGGAGAAAAAAAAAACAGCTCTTAATTTTATTAATCTTTTCATAGTTCTCTGGTCTCTCTTTCACTCTTTCTACTCTGATCTTTGTTATTTCCTTCCTCCTACTAAATTTGAGCAGTTTGTTCTTCTTTTTCTAGTTCCTTGAGATGTAAAGTTAGTTGTTTGACATCTTTCTATTTTTTTATTGTAAGTATGTATTACTACAAAATTCCCTCTTAAAACTGCTTTTGTAGCATCCCATAGATTTTGGTATGCTGTTTCCATTTTAATTTGCGTCAAGATATTTTTTTTATTTCCTTTGTGATTGGTTTGGCTCACTGGTTGTTCATAACTGTGTTAATTTGCACATATTTGTGAAATTTCTAGTTTTCTTCCCACTATTGATTTCTATTTTCATATATTGTGGTCTGAAAAGATACATGGCAAAATTTCAATCTTCTTAAATTCGCTAGGCCTTGCTATGTGACCTGTCCATATGATTTATTCTGAAGAATATTCCATCTTCAATTGAGAAGAATGTATATGCTGCTGGTGGTGGATGAAATGTTCTATGTCTGTGAGGTTCATTTGGTCCAAAGTACAGTTCAAGTCCCATGATTCTTATTTGATTTTCTGTCCAGATAATCTATCTACTGCTGAAAGGGAAGTACTGAAGTCTCATACTACTATTGTATTATCTAATTCTCCCTTCAAATATGTATGTAATATATTATATGTTAATATACTAGTTTCTGATGCACCTTTATGTATGACTGTTATTATCTTCTTGAGTTGATCCTCTTATCATTATATAATGACCTTGCTGGTCTCTAGTTACAGTTTTTGTCTTAAAGTCTATTTTACCCAATGTAAGTATAGCTACCTGTACTCTCTTTTGGTTTCCACTTGCATGAAATATCTTTTTCTATCCCTTTACTTACAACCTACATGTGTCCTTAAAGTTAAAGTAAGTTTCTTATAGGCGGCATGCAATTAGTTAGGCCTTGTCTTTTAATCAATCCAGCCACATCTGTCCTGTTTAGAGAATTCAATCCATTTACATTTAGAGTAATTATTAATATGTAAAGACTTACTACTACTACCTAATGTTTCCAGTTCTTTCATAATTGCCTTACTCCTTTCTTCATCTCTTGCTGCTTTCCTTTGTGAATTGATGATTTTCCACAGTGGTATACTTTGATTCTCATATCTTTCATCTTCCATGATTCTACTGTAGATTTTTGCTTTGTGCTTACTGTGGTTCTATGTAACACATCTTGTAACACTATTTTTTTTTTAAGATTTATTTATTTATTTATTTATTCATGATAGACACACACAGAGAGAGAGGCTGAGACACAGGCAGAGGGAGAAGCAGGCTCCATTCCAGGAGCCCGACACGGGACTCAATTCCGGGACTCCAGGATTGCACCCTGGGCCAAAGGCAGGTGCTAAACCACTGAGTCATCCAGGGATCTCCCTTGTAACACTATTTTATATTGATAACTTAACTTTGATCATATACAAAAACTCTACCCTTTTACTCTCCCCCTTTTTTTTCATGTCACAATTTACCAAAATTGTATTGTATATTTTAAAATTACTGCAGCTATGTTTTTTAATTCTCTCATCTTTTAATACTAGAGTTAATACACAATTATGTTATAGTATTAGAGTATTCTAACTTTGACTATATAATTATCCTTACCAGTGTGTTAGGGTTTTTTTTTTTTTTTAAGATTTTATTTACTTGAGAGAGAGAGAGAGAATGAACAGGGGGAGGGAGAGAGAGAAGGTAACTTTTTGCTGAGCAGGGAGCTCGATGTAAGGCTCTATCCCAGGGCCCTGGAATCATGACCTGAGCCGAAGGCTGACTTAAGTCATCCTTAACTGACTAAGCCATCCAGGTGCCCTTTACCAGTGTGTTTTATATTTTCATGTTTCCATGTTCCTAATTAGTGTCTTTTCATTTCAGCGTGAAGAACTCCTTCTAGTATTGCTTGTAAGGCAGGTCCACTTGTGATAATTTCCTTCAGGTTTAGTTTAGCTGGGAAAGTTTGTATCTCTCCATTTTTTTAAAGATTTTATTTATTTATTCATAAGAGACATAGAGAGGGAGGCAGAGACATAGGCAGAGGGAGAAGCAGGCTTCCCACAGGGAGCCTGTTGTGGGATTCAACCCCAGGACCCTGGGATTATGAACTGAGCCAAAGGCAGATGCTCAATCACTGAGCCACTGATATGCCCCTCTCTCCTCCATTTCTGAAGGACAGCTTTGCTAGGTAAAGTATTCTTGGTTGGCCAGGTTTTTTTCCCTTTCACCACTTGGAATAATATATATCCTATGCTTCTATGGCCTGTAATATTTTTGCTGAGAAATCCACTGATATTCTAACGGGGGGTTACCTTGGAAATTACAAACTTTGTTTCTCTTGCTGCTTTTTCTCTTGTTTTCCTTGTCTGTGACTTTGACAATTTTATTATAATGTGCTTGGGGGAGATTTCTTCAATTTGTCTGGTGACCTATGAACTTTATGAACTTGGATATACAAATTTTTCCCTAGATTTAGAAAGTTCTTAGCCATTATTTCTTTAAATAGGTTTCCTGTCTCTTTCCCCCCTCTTCTCCTTTCAGAACTCCAATGATTCACAAATTGGTCCTATTGATAGCTGCCATCAATCATGAAGGCTTTATTCACTCTTGTTTTTTTTTCTTCTTTTCTATTCAGGTTTCCTCTGTCTAGATCATTTCAAAGTCCATGTCTTTAATTTTACTGATTCTTTCTTCTGCTTGATCAAGCCTGCCATTGAGGTGCTCTACTGAATTTTTTCCCATCTCATTCACTAAATTCTTCAATTCAAGACTTTCTGTTTGGTTCTTTTTCATTATTTCTATCTCTTTGATAATTTTTTCATTTTGTTAATGTATTGCTTTCCTGATTTCATTGAATTGTCTTTCAGTGTTTCCTTTAGTTCATTAAATTTCTTTAAAACAGTTTTGAATTCCTTATCAGATACATTGTGGATCTCCAAGTCTTTGGATGAAGTTACTGAATGATTATTGTGGCACAGGTTTCTTTGGTTTTTCATATTTCATGGAGTTTTGTGTTATAGTCTTTACTTTTGAAGTTGCAGTCACCTCCTCCAGTCTTTATTGTCATCAGGATAGAAATACCTTCCATCATTCTTCCTAGAGATTATGCAAATTTCTCAAGCCTTTCATGAACCTGCTCCATGCTTCTTGCTCACTTTTGTGGCAGGGCAGAATTCTTCAGCATGAATGCCTTCTATTGATCCTACAATGCACCAGGCTGAGTGCTGACAGTCTCTCTTGTGTTTTCGAAGAGATGGCACTACAACTCAAGTTTATGGTCTCTGGACTGCAAATTCTGCCTGCTTTCCATGTGTGTTCATGAGCAGTCTTCCAAAGCTTGTTCTTGTCACTACCTTAAGAAGATTGCACAGTGACCCAGCTGCAACATGGGGGATGGGGGTAGTGTGAGACACACAAAACACTAGGTATACTCGTGACCCAGTGGGGGAATCCATGGGTGGGGCCTTCCCAGCAGTTAATGGGTGGGTTTCTTGATAGAGTCTACTGAACAGTAGGTTCTATGTCTCTTTAATGCTGCTCAAAAATCCTATGTGGCGCTTTCCCAAACTCTTTCTACATCTCTGTCATGGAACTCTCAATTTAGTACTCTGGATAGGGAAAAACAGAAATGAGCCTCTCTGGCAAGATCTGCGGAGCTGAGAAGCTGGATGCTCATTCACAAGCTCTCTCTTGCCCTCACGAGAAATCATGGGCCTAAAAAGATGAGCTATAGCCTTAATCTATGCTACTCTGTGGTAAAGTTGATGCAGGTAAAGTGAAATTGTTCCTACTACCTATTCCATGTATCCAAACTCTTACTTTTTGCTCTAACAGAGTGCTGGATCTTCATCTTAGAAACCTAGACATCCAGAAAGGTTCTCTCATCCAAGAGTGATTGTGTTCATAAACTCCAAGATGACAACCAGGGTCACTTCAGGGTACACAGCTGGGACTGAGGTCTGTCTGCCTAATACCCAATGCACAGATGAGTTAGACTTCTCCTGGGTCCCTTGTTATATGACACAGGATGCTACAGATCCCCAAAACACTTTTGTTTGTAGATGGATACAGAACGTTTGTTGTTGAGAATGAGAACAAAAACTAGGGACATCTTATGGCACCATGATTCTGACATGAAGTCTACCAGTAATATATTTTATATATTGGTCCATAATAAAAAATAACCTATACCAACAGGGGAATCCTAATACAGGAGAATATGGACTTAGAATAAAACACACAACTGCATACAACCAAAACTAAATGATGACAATGCATTATCTATGAAGGAAGAACAGTAAAAAGTAAAAAGACAGGATTAGTGTATGCTTTCAGGAAGATGGATGAGACATACTTTTCACTATTCCTCCTGCTAAATACAAAGAAAAACTGTAGACAAATACATAATATATACATTAATATACATATATTTCACACATATAACATGTATATCATATACAAAGCATATGATATACATCATATATTTTTAAAACCCTAGAAATAAATATGTTTTTTAAAAAGGAAGATTCTGAAAGGTAGAGAGAAAAGGCAGATCAACTAGGGACCCTGAGATGCAAGAAAAAAACACAGTAGTGAATTCCCTAGATTTTCTTTTACCTTTTACATCTGCTACTTGAAGCTGAAAAGGCTAGAAACTTAGAAACACCAACAGGAACAGACAAAAAAGGACTGTTCTCTCTAGCTTAAGAACCAGGAGAGAGTCAACCTGTCAACAAAGAAAACATCTCAATAATAACCACTATATTGCTTCCAAACATCACCAAAAAAGAAAGAAAGGAAAAAGCTATGGCCCAACTCCTACCCACACAAGCAAGGTTAACAGGAGAGACTGAACTTTCACCCTCATTGAACTATAATTAACACATTCAAACCCTGCACTGGTATAGTGTCTGAAAAGGCCAAGTTGGGAGTTAAGACATTCTACCCAAGTGGGAAATAACAAGCCACAATCATTGAATAGCAGTGGAGATTACCTGAACTTCTATCCCTAACCTGCATTAGTGAGACTCCTCCATCATTCTCCCCTGTGGTGTCTGAAGAGGCCTAAGAGAGAGTGGGGGCTTTCACCATTGCTCAGCAATAACAAGGCCACCACCGTCCTCCTGGTAGTATCAGAGGCCACATGGGTCACAGAAGATGGCTCTACAATGCTTTCTAGCCAGTGAATAATTAGTGGAAGACTACTGGAAAGCTAGAATTCCCACACCTATTCAACAGTAACAAGGAGCCTGCACCCTTCAATATCAAGAGAACCTGAGTGGGAAACATGGACTTTCAACCCCCAAATGGCAGTAATGAGGCAAATTCTGTCCTTCCCCTACAGCAGCACTGTCACAAAAGCCAGATAAAGCAAAAAGTCTAAATAAAAGCAGTATCTCATAACATAATACCCAAAGGTCCAGGTTTTATCATACCAAGAACCAGGAAGATCTTAAATAGAATGGGGAAAAAAACAATACATGCTAACACCAAGAAAGCAAAGATGTTAGAACTATCTGACAAATATTTTAAGGGAGCCATCATAAAAATGTTTCACGAGTAATCACAAATATGTGTCAAACAAATGGAAAAAAATTTCAGTAAAGAAATAAAAATGTCTCAACAAAGAAATCAAAGATGGATGGATGCACTCAACAGCAGAATAAAGGAGACAAAGGAAAGAAATCAGTGAGCCATACGTCAGAAAAATTTAAAATGACACTGACTGTGATATTGTGATACAATAACATATATTTCTTCATCCCCAATCCCTGACATAAGAGTTTCTAAAACTCTTGGAATTTCTGGATAAGGATAGGAGAAGCATCAACTTTTGTTATTCATGATAAGCCCCTTTCAATTGTACTGGGATTTATGCTAATGAGATGACCCTTGGTAGGCCCCCATACAGCTTTAGAATGGGAGATACCAGGAGAACCATGTGATTAGTGGGTTGGAACTTTCAGCTCCATTCTCCAACCCCTAAGGAGAATGAGTTAATCACCAAGGGCCACTGATTTAATAAATCATGCCTTCATAATGGAATTCCCAAAAAACAAACAATAGGGTTTGGAGAGCTTCCAAGGTAATGAACACACAAAGCTGCTATGAGGTTGAAATGCCAAAAAGGGGCACAGAAGTTCCGTGTCCTTGTCTACATACCTTGCCCTAAGCATCTTTTCTATTTGGCTGTTCCTAAGTTGGATCCTTTATGATAAACTGATAATAGTAATTAAGTTGTTTTCCTGAGTTCTGTGAGCTATTCTATAAAATTACCAAACATGGAAAAATGGGATATAGGAACCCTCAACTTATAACTGGTTGTTCAGAAGTATGAGAAGCCCAGGACTTGAGACTGGCATCTGAAGTGAAGGTGGGACTGATCCCTTAACATGTGGGGTCTGACACTAACTACTTAGTGTCAGAACTGCACTGAATTGTTGGAAACCCAGTAGGTATCCCAACAGTTGTAGAAATGGTTGTTGGGTGTTGGAAACCCCACACTTTTTATGTGAGAAGTGTTGGGAGACTAAACAATAAAGAGAAAACAGACTGAAAAAAGTGAATAGAGACTCAGGGGCCTATATGACTGTGGCAACGACAAAAAGGTATCTAATATTCTTGCCATCAAGTCCTAGGAAGAAAGAAGGAAAGGGCAAGGCTTAAAATGTGCATGAACAGAATAAAGCCTAGTGAGAATATGGAGCAACAAGAACGCTTACCCATTACTAGTGATAATGCAAAATGGTACAGCCACATTGGAAGACAGTTGGGTAGTTTCTTATAAAACTAACATACTCTTACCATATAATCTAGCAATTGCATTCCTTGGTAATGACCAAGTGAGCTGAAAACTTATGTCCACACAAAAACCTGCACACAAATGTTTTTATAGTTACTTTGTTAATGCCAAACTTGGAAGCAACCAAGATGTCTTTCAGTAGGTGAATAAATAAACAACCCATAGTCCATCCAGACAATGGATTCAACAATACAAAGAAATGAACTATCAGAGTGCCTGGATGGCTGAGTCAGTGGAGTATACAACTCAATCTCAGGGCGGTGGGTCGAGCTCTACATGGGTGTAGAGATTACTTTAAAAAATAAAATCTTGGGATCCCTGGGTGGCTCAGCGGTTTGGCGCCTGCCTTCAGCCCAGGGTGTGATCCTGGAGACCCGGGATCAAGTCCCACATCAGGATCCCTACATGGAGTCTGCTTCTCCCTCTGCCTGTATCTCTGCCTCTCTCTCTCTCTCTCTCTCTCTCTCTCTCATGAATAAATAAAAATCTTTAAAAAAATCAAATCAAATCTTGGGGCGTCTGGGTAGCTCAGTCGGTTCAGTGTCTGCCTTTAACTCAGGTTATGGTCTCAGGGTCCTGGGACTGAGCCCCACGTCAGGCTTTCTGCTCAATGGGAAGTCCGCTTCTCTCTCTCTCTCTCTCTCTCTCTCTCTCTCTCTCTCTCTGCCACTCCCACTCTTGTGCTCTCTCACCCTCAAATAAATAAAATCTATTTTTAAAAAATCTTAAGGAAAAAAAAAAAAAACAAATGAGCTATTAAGCCATGGAAAGACATGGAGGAATCTTAACTGCATGTTGCTGAGTGAAAGAAGTAAATCTAAAAAGGCTACAGTCTATATGATCCCAATTAAATGGCATTCTTTAAGAGGCAGTAAAAAGATCAGTGGTTGCCAAGAGTCCTGGAGAATAAGGAAAGGAGTAAATAGGTGGAGCATGGGGTATTTTAGAGCAATGAAACTATTCTTATGACAATGTAATGATAGATCCACGACATTATGCATTTGTCAAAACCATAAAACTATATAACACAGTGAACCCTAATGTAAATGATAAATAATACTAATAGTATAGAAGTATTAGTTCACCAAATATAATAAATGTACCACACAAATGCAGAATGTGAATAGGAGGAGAAACTGGGAGAGGGAATCCTGTACTCTTTGTACAATTTTTCTGTAAACCTTAAACTGTTCTAAAAAATAAAATCTAATAAAATTTAAAATTAAAAAAATGACAGAAAATTTCCCAAATTTGGCAAAAGGCAAGTCTACATATTAAAGAAGCATAGCAAACTGAAAGAAGGATAAACTAAAAGACACACATATCAAGATACTACATAGTTACATTTCTAAATACTACAGGCAAAAAAAAAAAAAATCTTAAAATTAGCAAGAGAAAACAATGCCTTACCTCTAGTGGAAAAAATATTCAAATGACAGTGAATTCTTCACTAAAATCAGAGATAACCAGCATCACTACTCACAATAGCCAAAGGTAGAAACAACTGAAGTCTCCATCAATTGATAAGCGGACACACAGACTGTGGTATATCCATACAACAGAATGTTATTCAGCCATAAAAGTAATTAAGTTCTGATACATGCCACATCAATAATGAATCTTGAAAATATTACACTGAGTAAAAGAAGTCAGACACAAAAGGCTATGTATTACATTATTTCACTTATATGAAATATCCAGAATAGGCAAATCCTATTCTACTATCTGACAACACAGATAGTAGTTGCCAAGGGCTGGGCGGCAGGGGAATGGTGGGTATAAGGTTCCATGTTTGGGGTGATGAAAAGGTTTGGGAATTTGGGATGAAAGGTTTGGGATAGTGGTAATGCTTGTAAAATACTATGAATGTACTAAATGTCAACATGGAGGGGTGTCTGGATGGCTCAGTTGGTTAAGCATTTGACTCTCAATTTTGGCTCAGGTCCAGCTCCATGCTCAGTAGGGAGTCTGCCTGACATTCTCTCTCTCTCTCCCTCTCCTTCTGCCCCTCCCCTCTGCAATGTGCTCTCTCTCTCAAAAAAATAAATCTTTTTTAAAAATTCACTACAAGTATAACAACAAAGGCAAATAAGTAAAAGCATGAAAAAACATGTTATGCAAAAATTAATGAAAAGCAAGAGTTAATATTAGGTAAAGTAGACTCAAGAACAAAAAAAAAAATCAGACACAAAAAGGAACACTATATACTGATACAAAGTCAACCACCAAGAAAACAGCAATCATAAATGTATATGCACTAAACAAGAGAATCAAAACTCACAGAAATAGACAAAAATAGACAAATTCACAATTATAGAGACTTACAGAACTAAACAGAAAAAGAACAATGATAGAGAACTCAACAACACCATTGACCAATAGGATCCAGTGGCATTCACAGAACACTCCACTCCACAAAAGCCGATAGACATTCTTTTCAAGTACCCACAAGACATATACCAAGATAAATCATTCCTGAGCAAAAACACAAATGTCAATAAATTTAAAACAATCAAAAACAAACACAGAATGTTTTCTTAACCACAGTGAAATCAAATTGGAAATCAATCACACAAAAATAAGAGGGGCAGCCCCGGTTTAGCGAGGCTCAGTGGTTTAGCGCTGCCTTCAACCCAGGGTGTGGCCCTGGAGACCTGGGATCCAATCCAGTCCCTTATGTCAGGCTCCCTGCATGGAGCCTGCTTCTCCCTCTGCCTGTGTCTCTGCCTCTCTCTCTCTCTCTCTCTCTCTCTGTGTGTGTGTGTGTGTGTGTGTATGTCTTTCATGCATAAATAAAATCTTTAAAAAAGTAAAAAAAATAAAATAAAAAATAAGTAACAGAAGAAAAATCTGGATATGTTGGCTATAAAACATATTTCTAAATAATCCATGCATCAAAGAGGACTTTTCAAAGTAAATCTAAAAATTACCCTGAACTGAATTAAAACAACAATACAATATATCAAAGTTTTGGGACAAAGGTAAAGAAATGCTGAAAGGGAAATTACTGGCATTAAATGTGTACATTATTTTTTTTGTCTCAAGTTTTTATTTAAATTCTAGTTAGTGGGATCCCTGGGTGGTGCAGTGGTTTGGCGCCTGCCTTTGGCCCAGGGCGCAATCCTGGAGACCCGGGATCAAATCCCACGTCGGGCTCCCAGTGCATGGAGCCTGCTTCTCCCTCTGCCTGTGTCTCTGCCTCTCTCTCTCTCTCTGTGTGTGACTATCATAAATAAATAAAAATTAAAAAAAAAATAAATTCTAGTTAGTTGGGGCACCTGGGTGGCTCAATTGGTTAACTGTCTGCCTTCAGCTCAGGTCATGATCTCAGGGCCCTGGGATCAAGCCCTATATCAGTCTCTCTGCTCAGCAGGCAGTTTGCTTCTCCTCCCTCTTCCTCTGTTCTTGCTCATTTTCTCTCTCTCTCTCTCTCTCTCTTAGATAAATAAAATCTTTAAAAATTTTTTTAAATAAATTCTAGTTAGTTAACATATAATATTGCTTTCAGGAGTAGAATTTAGTGATTCCTCACTTACACATAACACTCAGTGCTCATCACAAGTGCCCTCCTTAATACCCATCAACCATGTAGCCCATCTCCCTCCTATCTTCATCACCAACCCTCAGTTTATTCTCTATGGTTATGAGTCTCTTATGGTTTTGCCTTCCTCTCTTTTTTTTCCTTCCCCCTATGTTCATCTGTTTTGTTTCCTAAATTCCACATATGAGTCAGAATGGCTAAAATTAACAACACAGGAAACAATAGATGTTGCCAAGGATGTGGAGAAAGGGGAATCCTCTTACACTGTTGTTCGGAATGCAAACTGATAGAGCCACTCTGCAAACCAATATGGAGGTTCCTTCACTCATATTAGGAATCTAAGAAATACTGCAGAGGACCATAGGGGAAGAGGGAAAACTGAATGGGAAAAAAATCAGAGAGGTCAAACCACGGGTTTGAACAACAACAACAACAACAAAAACCCACTACCCTACAACTTAGTAATTGCATTTACTAGGGATTTTACCCAAAGGACACAAAATACTGATTCAAAGGGATACATAAACCGTGATGTTTACAGCAGCATTATCAACAATAGCCAACTTAGGGAAAGAGTCCAAATGTTCATCAACTGAGGAATGGATAAAGAAGATGTGCAGGCACCTGAGTAGCTTAGTTGGCTAAACTTAAGCATCTGACTCTTGTTTTCAGCTCAGGTCATAATCCCCGGGTTGTGAGATCAAGCCATATTGCACTGGACTCCATGCTCAGTTTAGAGTCTGCTTGTCCATTCCCCTTCCTCCCTGCCCCTTTCCCTCTCCTCCTTCCTCACACGCATGCACACACACTCTCAAATAAATAAAATCTTCAAAAAAAGAAAAGAGATGTGACATATATACACAATGATATATTAGCCATCAAAAAAAACGAAATCTTGCCATTTGTAACAACATAGATGGATCTAGAGTATATTGTGCTAACTGAAATAAGCCAGTCAGAAAAAGATAGATACATTTATCAAAAAAGAAAACTGCATGGGGCACCTGGCTCAGTCAGTAGAAATGTGACTCTTGATCCTACTTTATAAAAATAAATAAAATTTAAAAATAAATTTAAAAATAAAAATAAAACTGCAAATCAATAATCTAAGCTCTCTCATCAATAAATTAGGAGAAGAGCAAAATAAAACCAAAGCAAACAGAAAGAACAAAAAAAAAGTCGAAATCAAAAAAATTTAAAATAGAAAAACAATAGAGAAAATATAAAGCTGGTCTCTGGAAACATCAACACAACTAATTTCTACCAAGACTGAAAAAGGAAAAAACAGATGAGACACATGTTATCAATATCAGGAATGAAATGGGATATTATATATTCATTAAAAAGATATTAAAGGAATATTTCTAAAACTCTATATAAATAGACTGCATACATGAAATGGACCAATTCCTTTTAAAATATAAAGTACCATAACCCAATCAATAAAAGTATATACAGTTGATTCTTGAACAACACAGGGTTAGGGGCACCAATCCCCCGCACAGTTAAAAACCCATGTATAACTTTTGACTTCTCAAAAACTTAACGACTAATAGCCTACTGTTGACTAGAAATCTTACTGATAACATAAACAATCAACGCATATATTGTGTATGTAGTATTATATAGTTTATTCTTACAATCAAGTTAGAGAAAAAATATTTTAAAACTCATAAGAGAAAATATATTTACAGTACTATATTGTATTTATCACAAATCCACACAAATGTGGACCCACACAATTCCAACTCATGTTATTCAAGGATCAACTATAATTTGAATAGCTTAAACTGCTCTATGACCATTAAGGAAACTGAATTCATATTTTAAAACTCCAAAGAAAAGAATCCCAACCTAGATGGCTTCACTGCTTTATTCTACCAAATGACTGAAGAATGAACACTACTACTACCCCATTACTACCGTAAAATAAGAGGGGAAAGAAATTCCCAATTCATTTTATGAAACCAGTATTACTCTGATACCAAAATCAAAAACAGTATAAAAAAAAAGAAAACTATAAGCCAATATCCCTCATGAATATAGATGTAAAAATCCTTAACAAAATGTTATCCTGGGGGGGGGGGGAGGGGGGGGAAACAAAAAAAACAAAATGTTATCCTGGGTCTCCAGGATCAGGCCCTGGGCTGAAAGGCAGTGCTAAACTGCTGAGCCACCCGGGCTGCCCTGTAATTTACCATATTAAATCTAATAAAGAAAAATCAAATAATTACATTAATTGCATAAAAAGCATATGACACACTTCAACACTAATTCATGACTAAAATAAGACTTGTAGGGAAAAAGGTAATAAAATCATAGAGTAACATACATAAAATGGAGGAATAGGAGTTTTCTACCATTTTTCCACCAAAGAAAACTGATTTTAACAATCAACCATAGACAAGAAGAATGACCTTGTGGAAGTTCAGGAGTCCAGTGGAAAAGTCCCAACACAGTGTGGGAAGAAAAAAAAATCTGAGACTGGATGCACTGAAGAGAGTAAAAAGAACAATTTCACTCTACCTGCATTATCCCTCCTATAAGGCAGCCCCGCTCAGTGCCAAGAGAGGCCTTCCTGATCTGTGATTTCTCCCATGGGGGAAAGTAAGAGCATCTGAGTGAGCAACTGGATTTTCCCCAGCTTTATGGGATGCTGCTGAAGAGGCTCATTTCTTTCTCACCCCATCCAGCATATTGAGGTGTACTACACAACTGAAGGGTAAGAAGGAGATATTAGGAGAGCAGACAGGACTCTCAAAAGACATCAAAGAATCCTACTCATCACTTTATGGACTCCCTGAGGAAGCCTCCATGAGCCAGTGGGGACATCTTACCTGCAAATCTTGCCAAATGGCCCACAGGCACCCCCAACACACTGCACACCTCCCCCAGCTACTCTCCAACTCCATGGCCAGCTCCCTGTGCAATAACAAATATAACCCTTTGCAGATGGTTATTGAGTATATGCAGGAAGCTACCCAACTCTGTGGGACTGGGAGAAAGCACAGAAACTTGAGCATTCACCATTGCCTTAGGTAAAGCACACAAGAGACTTAGCAATTGGCTTGATTTTTGTGGGACTGAAAGAAAGCATACAATCTTAAGAATTACACCCCAAAAAGGAACAAGAAGTGTGGAGCAGGTACATCCAAAGGAAAGGACTAAGAGAGTTTCAGAATACCAAACAGGGCTAACAGAAGTTATTTCTCTACAAAAGACAATGAATAAAAATGGAGGAAATGATTGCTTCTTCAAATGCAAAAACAGCAATGCAAGAGTTCAAGAACATGAAAAATAAGGGAACTGAGTACCACCAAAGGAATATAACTTTTTCTAGTAACCAAGACCAAGGAAACAGATCTGTGATTTGCCCAATAGATATTCAAAGTAATTGTTCTTAAAAAGCTCCGGAAGAAACAACAACAACAAAAAAAACACAGACCATCAAACAAAATCAGGAAAATACACAAACAAAAAGAAGTTTAATAGATAAATAGAGATCATTAAAACAAATTCTAGAGCTGAAGATTACAATGAATTAAATGAAAAATGTAAAACAGAGTACCAAAAGCAGACTTGATCAGCAGAAGAAAAAATCAAGATTAAAGATTAAAGACAGGAACTGTGAAATTATCTAGCCAGAAGAGAACAAAGAAAAAAGAATGAAAAAGAGTAAAGAAAGTCTATGTGAATTATGGGATACCATTAAGGGAAACAATCTATGCATTATTGCAGTTCCAGAAGGAGGAAGGAGAAAAAAAAAGGGACAGAAATTTGATTTAAAGAAATAATGGCTGAGAAGCTCCCAAATCTGGGAAGGGATGTGAATATCCAAGTTCATGAAGGCAGGTCCCAAAAACAATCAATTCAAAGACCCATAATTAAACTGACTAAAATCAAAGACAAAAAGAATTTCAAAAGCAACAAGAGAAAAAAAGTTTGTAACTTACAAGATTAACCCCCATAAGGCTATCAGCAGAATTCAGCAGAAATTTTGCAGGCCAGGAGAGAGTGGGATGATATATTCAAAGTACTGAAAGAAAAAAATTTCCAACTAAGAATATTTCATCTGGCAAAGATGCCCTTCAAAAACAAAGAAGAGATAAAGAGTTTCCAAGACAAAGAAGAGCTGAGAGTTCATCACAACTAAAGATGCCTTACTGGAAATGCTGAAAGAAGTTCTTCATGTTAAAATTAAAAGACCCCGATTAGTAACATAAAAAACATATAATAAAAACATAAAAGACCCTGGCAAAGGTTAAAGTTTATTAAATTAAGGGATCCCTGGGTGGCGCAGCGGTTTGGCGCCTGCCTTTGGCCCAGGGCACGATCCTGGGGACCCGGAATCGAGTCCCACATCGGGCTCTCGGTGCATGGAGCCTGCTTCTCCCTCTGCCTGTGTCTCTGCCTCTCTCTCTCTCTCTGTATGACTATCGTAAATAAATAATAAAAAAATTAATTAAAGTTTATTAAATTAAAATTAATTATAATTAAGTTATAAATTTAAATTCTTATTTCTCTAAAACTATAGTATGTCAGCATATTAATCAATTAACTCTAATAAAGAATAAAGAGCAAAAGTATTAAAAATAACTGTAGCTACAGTAATTTGTTAAAGAATAAACAATATACAGAAATGTACACTGCAACATCAAAAATATAAAATGTAAAAAAAATATATATATATAAAATGTGGGTAGGGATAAAAGAATATACTTTTTATATGAGATTAAAGTCCAAATATTATCAGCATAAAGGTGTTTTATGTAAGCCTCATGGCCACTACAAAGAAAAACCTACAACAGTACTCGAAAGGAAAAGAGAAAGAAATCAAACCATACCATTATGAAAAATCATTAATTCACAAGTGAACACAACAAAAGGGGAAAGACAAAGGAACTAAAAAAAGGGCCAAAAAACAATAAACAAAGTAATATTAGTAAGTCCTTACCCACTAATAATGAAATGTAAATAGGTTAAATAAACTAACCACAAGGCTAACAGTTGCTGAATGAACTAAAAAATATAACTCAACTGCATGCTGCCTACAAGAAACTCACTTCACCTTTAAGGATAAACATAGGCTCAAAGGAAAGAAATTAAAAAAGATATTCCCTGTAAATGTAAACCAAAGAGAAAAGAGTTAGCTATATTTATATCAGACAAATTAGATTTCAAGTCACAAACAAGAGTCAAAGAAGGCATTTTTATAATGACAAAGGGGTTAATTCATCATGAGAATAAAACCATTGCAAATATATACACACCCAAAAAAACAGAACACCTAAATACATTAAACAAATAATGAAATCTAAAGGGAGAAAGACAATACAAAAAAAGTAAGGGATTTCAATACCCTCTTTCAACAATGGATACATCCAGAAAATTTGTAAGAAATTAAGCTTCAATTATATTTTAGACCAAATTCAGCTGACAAACATATAGAGAATATTCCATCCAATAACCACATAATACACATTCTCCTCAAACACACAGAGATTATTCTCAGCATAGATAACATGTTAGGCCACAAAACAAGTCTTAAATTCAAGAAGACTGAAATCATACCAATTATTTTTCTAACTACAATGATGAAACTAGAAATCAATAAAAGGAACAAAGCTATAAAATTCACAAATATGTGGAAATTATACAACACACTCCAGAACAACCAATTGGCCAAAGAAGAAATCAAAAGAGAAGTTAAAAAGATAACTCAAGAGACACGTGGATGGCTCAGTGGTTGAGCGTCTGCCTTTTGGCTCAGGGCATGATCCCAGGCTCCAGGATCAAGTCCCATATCGCGCTCCCTGTGAGTAACCTGCTTCTCCCCCTCTGCCTATGTCTCTGCCTCTCTCTCTCTCTCTCCATGTCTCTCGTGAATAAATAAATAAATCTTTAAAAAAAGGTAACTGAATATAATGGAAATGGAAGCATAACATACCAAAACTTATAGGACACAGAAAAAATTGCTCTAAGATGAAGTTTATAGCGATAAATGCCTACAATAAGGAAAAAACTCAAAAGAACAACCTAACTTTATACCTGAAGGTATAGAGATAATTAATAAGCCCGAAATTAGCGAAGGAAGGATATATAAAGATTAGAGAGAAATGAAATCGACACTAGAAAACAATTGAAAAGATCAATGAAATTAAGATCTAGTTATTCGAAAAGATAAAATTGAAAACCATTTAGCCAGACTAGTAAAGAAAATAAGATAAAGAATCAAATAAAATAAAAAATGAAAGAGGAGGCACTACAACTGATTCCATAAAAATACAAAGGATCATTAGAGACTACTATGAAGAATTATACACCAACAAATTGGTTAAGCTAAAAGAAATGGAAAGATTCCTAGAAACATACATTCTGACAAAACTGAGTCAGAAGTAGAAAATCTGAACTAATTATAACTAAGATTAAATCAGAAATTTAAAACTTCTCAAGAAACAGATGGTTTCACTAATGAACTCTACCAAAGACTTAAAGAAAAATCAGTATCAACCCTTTTCCAGTCTTCCAAAAAGTTGAAGAGGAAGGAATACTTCCAAACTCATTTTACAAGGTCAGCATTACAAAGACAAAAAAAGACAAAGAGACTACAAGGAAAGAAACTTAAAGACCAGTATCCTGATGAACACGGATGCAAAAAATTGCATGATCATCATAATCACATGATCACATGATCATCATAATAAATTCAGAAAAACATTTGACAAAATTCAACAGACTGTTATAATAAAAACTTAAACAAATCAGGTATAGATGGAATATATTTCAACATAATAAAGGCCATATATGACAAGCTCACACCAAATATCATACTCAATGAAAACTGTACCTCTAAGATCAGATAAGACAAGGATGCCAATTCTTACCCTTTCTATCAGATAGAAGCAGTAAGAGCAACTAGGTGAAAAAAGAAATAAAGACATCCAAATTGGAAAGGAAGAAGTTAAAATTGTCTGTTTTTGCGTATGACAAGATCTTACATAGAGAACACTATAAAGCCTTCACCAAAAAATTTTCATAACTGATTAACCTCTTAAAATTGCAAGATACAAAATCAATATACAAAAACTAGGTTGCATTTCTTTTTTTAAAAGATTTTATTTATTTATTCATGAGAGACACAGAGAGAGAGGCAAAGACACAGGCAGAGGGAGAAGCAGGCTCCAGGCAGGGAGCCCGACACGGGACTCGATCCGAGGTCTCCAGGATCACACCCTGGACTGAAGGTGGCGCTAAACCACTGAGTCACCCGGGCTGCCCTAGGTTGCATTTCTTAAACTAACAATGAACTATCATATAAAGAAATTAAGAAAACAATCTTCTTACAATAGCATTAAAAAGAATAAAATATTTAGGATTAATTTAACCAAGTAAGTGAAAGATCTGTACACCAAAAACTATAAGACACGGACAAAAGAAATTGAAGACACAAATAAATGGAAAAATATCCCATGTTCACACATTAGAAGAATTACTATCATTAAAGTGTCCATACTACGCAAAACCATCTACAGATTCAATGCAACAACCTACCAAAATTCCCATGGCACTTTTCACAAAAATAAACAATCCTAAAATTCACCTGGAACTACAAAATATCCTGAAGAGTTTAAACAATCTTAAGGAAGAAGTGCAAAGCTGGAGGCATTACACTTCCTGACTTCAAACTATATTACAAAGCAATGTTAATCAAAATATTAAGGCAATGGCATAAAAACAGACCTATAAATCTATGGAACAGAATAGAGACCCCAAAAATAAACCCATATGTATGGCAAATTAATTTAGGACAAAAGTGCCCAGCATAGACATTGTGGAAATGATAGTTTCTTCAATAAATGGTATTAGGATAACTGGATATACACATGCAAAAGAATAAATATTAACCCTTACATACTATACTCAAAAATCAACTGAAAACAGATTAAAGATTTAAATATAAGACCCCAGGGCAGCCCCAGTGGTGCAGTGGTTTAGCGCTGCCTGCAGCCCAGGGCGTGATCCTGGAGACCCTGGATCGAGTCCCACATCAGGCTCTCTGCATGGAGCCTGCTTCTCCCTCTGCCTGTGTCTCTACCCCTCTCTCTCTCTGTCTCTCTCTATGAATAAATAAATAAAATATTTAAAAATAAATAAATAAATAAATAAATAAATAAATAACCCCAAACCATAAAAATCCTAGAAGAAAACACAAGGAAAATGCCACCTGACATCGTCTTGGCAATGATTTTTCTGGATGTGACATCAAAAGCATAGACAACAAAAGCCTAAAGTAGATAATTAGGATTACATCAAATTAAAAATTTGCCTCTGTACAACAAAGGAAACCCAATAAAATGAAAAGGCAACTTATAGAATGAAAGAAAAATATCTACTAAAAATAACACTTACAACTGAGAAGTAAAAAACAACCTGACTTTAAAATGGGCAAAGGAACTGAAAGACATATTCCAAAGACATACAAACAGTAAAAGATAGGAGAAAAGATGTTTGACATAACTAATCATCATGAAATAGAGACCAAAACAACAACAAGATACCACCTCACATACGTCAAAATGGCTATTATCAAAAAGTTAACAAGTCTGGTGAGGACGTGAAAAAAGGAAACCCTATCACTACTGGTAGCATAAAAACTGGTACACCATTTTGTAAAACACTATTTAGGTTCCTCAAAATAAAAATAGAACTACTATATGGATCAAGAAATCCTACTTTGGCTATATATCTGCAAGATATAATCTTAACTATAAACTCAGTCATGTCTCAAAGAGATAAAAGAGACAGCTGCACTCCCACATTCATTACAGCATTATTCACAATAGCCAAAACATGGACATAACCTAAATGCCTATTAATGTATGAGCAGATAAAGATGATGTGATACACACACACACACACACACACACACACTCAAACACACACATAATAGAATTTATTCAGTCAATGAAAAGAAAGAAATCCTACCATTTGCAACATAGATAAAATGGGAGAACATTGAGCTAAGTGAAATGAGCCAGACACAGAAAGACAAATACTGTACTATTACACTTGTATTTGGAATCTATAAATAAATAAGCAAGTAAGTAAATAAATGTCAAACGTATACAGAGAGTATGATGATTGCTACAAGGGGCTGGGGGATAGGGGAATTGTAAATGTGCTGGTCAAAGGGTACAACCTTTTAATTATAAGCTGAATAAGAGAGAGGGAGGGGCAAGATGGCGGAGGAGTAGGGTCCCCAAATCACCTGTCCCCAACAAATTACCTAGATAACCTTCAAATCATCCTGAAAATCTACAAATTCGGCCTGAGATTTAAAGAGAGACCAGCTGGAATGCTACAGTGAGAAGAGTTCGCGCTTCTATCAAGGTAGGAAGACGGGGAAAAAGAAATAAAGAAACAAAAGGCATCCAAGGGGGAGGGGCCCGCGAGGAGCCGGGCTGAGGCCGGGGCGAGTGTCCCCAGGACAGGAGAGCCCCGGCCCGGAGAAGCAGGAGCTGCACCAATCTTCCGGGGGGGGGGGGGGGGGGGGGGGAAGGCGCCCGCAGGGAGTTAGAGCAGGACCCAGGAGGGCGGGGATACCCTCGGGCTCCCTGGGACACTAACAGGCATCTGCGGCGCCCGCAGGAGAGTGCGCCGAGCTTCCTAAGGGCTGAAGCACGCATGGCGGGACCGGGAGCAGCTCGGAGAGGCTCGGACCGCGGCTCCGCGGAAGGGGGCCGCACGGCCGGGAGCGCGAATCCAACAGCGCAGGCCCGGGAGCACAGGGCGCCGGGACACAGCCCAGGATCCGGCCTCCCCCCGGGACAGGCAGAGGCCCGGAGGGCGCAGGACAGCAAGGACGCTCCTGCCCCCGAGCTGAGCAGAGAGCGGCCCTGCCCCGGAGCCTCCAGGCCCTGCAGACGGAGAGCCCCGGAGTTAACTTCGGGGGCTGAATCCAGGTTTCCAGAGCTGCCGTAGCCATTGTGGCTATTCCTCCTGGGGCCTCACGGGGTAAACAACCCCCACTGAGCCCTGCACCAGGCAGGGGGCAGAGCAGCTCCCCCAAGTGCTAACACCTGAAAATCAGCACAGCAGCCCCTCCCCCAGAAGACCAGCGAGACGGACAAGTTCCAGGGGAAGTCAAGGGACTTAAAGTATACAGAATCAGAAGATACTCCCCCGTGTTTTTTGTTTTTTAGGGGTTTTTTTTTGTTTGTTTTTTTTCTTTCTTTTTGATTTCTGATTGCTTCTCCCACCCCTTTTTTTCACCTTTCTTTCTTTTTCTCTTTTTCTTCTCTTTTTTCCTTTTTTTTTTCTTCTTTCTCTTTCTTCTTCTTCTCTTTTCTTTCCTTCTCTCTCTCTCTTTTTCTCCTTTTCCCAATACAACTTGTTTTTGGCCACTCTGCACTGAGCAAAATCACTAGAAGGAAAACCTCACCTCAAAAGAAACAATCAGAACAGTCCTCTCTCCCACAGAGTTACAAAATCTGGATTACAATTCAATGTCAGAAAGCCAATTCAGAAGCACTATTATACAGCTACTGGTGGCTCTAGAAAAAAGCATAAAGGACTCAGGAGACTTCATGACTGCAGAATTTAGATCCAGTCAGGCAGAAATTAAAAATCAATTGAATGAGATGCAATCCAAACTAGAAGTCCTAACGATGAGGGTTAACGAGGTGGAAGAACGAGTGAGTGGCACAGAAGACAAGTTGATGGCAAAGAGGGAAACTGAGGAAAAAAGAGACAGACAATTAAGAGACCATGAAGACAGATTAAGGGAAATAAACGACAGCCTGAGGAAGAAAAACCTACGTTTAATTGGGGTTCCCGAGGGCGCCGAAAGGGACAGAGGGCCAGAATATGTATTTGAACAAATCATAGCTGAAAACGTTCCTAATCTGGAAAGGGAAACAGGCATTCAGATCCAGGAAATAGAGAGATCCCCCCCTAAAATCAATAAAAACCGTTCAACACCTCGACATTTAATAGTGAAGCTTGCAAATTCCAAAGATAAGGAGAAGATCCTTAAAGCAGCAAGAGACAAAAAGTCCCTGACTTTTATGGGGAGGAGTATTAGGGTAACAGCAGACCTCTCCACAGAGACCTGGCAGGCCAGAAAGGGCTGGCAGGATATATTCAGGGTCCTAAATGAGAAGAACATGCAACCAAGAATACTTTATCCAGCAAGGCTCTCATTCAAAATGGAAGGAGAGATAAAGAGCTTCCAAGACAGGCAGGAACTGAAAGAATATGTGTGTGACCTCCAAACCAGCTCTACAAGAAATTTTAAGGGGGACTCTTAAAATTTCCCTTTAAGAAGAAGTTCAGTGGAACAATCCACAAAAACAAGGACTGAATAGATATCATGATGACACTAAACTCCTATCTGTCAATAGTAACTCTGAAGGTGAACGGGCTTAATGACCCCATCAAAAGGCGCAGGGTTTCAGACTGGATAAAAAAGCAGGACCCATCTATTTGCTGTCTACAAGAGACTCATTTTAGACAGAAGGACACCTACAACCTGAAAATAAAAGGTTGGAGAACCATTTACCATTCGAATGGTCCTCAAAAGAAAGCAGGGGTAGCCATCCTTTTATCAGATAAACTAAAATTTACCCCGAAGACTGTAGTGAGAGAAGAAGAGGGACACTATCTCATACTCAAAGGGTCTATCCAACAAGAGGACTTAACAATCCTCAATATATATGCCCCGAATGTGGGAGCTGCCAAATATTTAAACCAATTAATAACCAAAGTGAAGACATACTTAGATAATAATACACTTATACTTGGTGACTTCAATCTAGCTCTTGCTACCCTCGATAGGTCTTCTAAGCACAACATCTCCAAAGAAACGAGAGCTTTAAATGATACACTGGACCAGATGGATTTCACAGATATCTACAGAACTTTACATCCAAACTCAACTGAATACACATTCTTCTCAAGTGCACATGGAACTTTCTCCAGAATAGACCACATACTGGGTCACAAATCGGGTCTGAACCGATACCAAAAGATCGGGATAGTCCCCTGTATATTCTCAGACCATAATGCCTTGAAATTAGAACTAAATCACAACAAGAAGTTTGGAAGGACCTCAAACGCGTGGAGGTTAAGGACCATCCTGCTAAAAGATGAAAGGGTCAACCAGGAAATTAAGGAAGAATTAAAAAGATTCATGGAAACTAATGAGAATGAAGATACAACCGTTCAAAATCTTTGGGATGCAGCAAAAGCAGTCCTGAGGGGGAAATACATAGCAATACAAGCATCCATTCAGAAACTGGAAAGAACTCAAATACAAAAGCTCACCTTACACATAAAGGAGCTAGAGAAAAAAAACAGCAAATTGGCAAATTGACCCCACGCCCAGCAGAAGAAGAGAGTTAATTAAGATTCGAGCAGAACTCAATGAAATCGAGACCAAAAGAACTGTGGAACAGATCAACAGAACCAGGAGTTGGTTCTTTGAAAGAAGTAATAAGATAGATAAACCATTAGCCAACCTTATTAAAAAGAAGAGAGAGAAGACTCAAATTAATAAAATCATGAATGAGAAAGGAGAGATCACTACAAACACCAAGGAAATACAAACGATTTTAAAAACATATTATGAACAGCTATACGCCAATAAATTAGGCAATCTAGAAGAAATGGGCACATTCCTGGAAAGCCACAAACTACCAAAACTGGAACAGGGCAAAATAGAAAACCTGAACAGGCCAATAACCAGGGAGGAAATTGAAGCAGTCATCAAAAACCTCCCAAGACACAAAAGTCCAAGGCCAGATGGCTTCCCAGGGGAATACTATCAAACGTTTAAAGAAGAAACCATACGTATTCTACTAAAGCTGTTTGGAAAGATAGAAAGAGATGGAGTACTTCCAAATTCGTTCTATGAGGCCAGCATCACCTTAATTCCAAAACCAGACAAAGACCCCACCAAAAAGGAAAATTACAGACCAATATCCCTGATGAACATGGATGCAAAAATTCTCAACAAGATACTAGCCAATAGGATCCAACAACACATTAAGAAAATTATTCACCATGACCAAGTAGGATTTATCCCCGGGACACAAGGCTGGTTCAACACTCGTAAAACAATCAATGTGATTCATCATATCAGCAAGAGAAAAACCAAGAACCATATGATCCTCTCATTAGATGCAGAGAAAGCATTTGACAAAATACAGCATCCATTCCTGATCAAAACTCTTCAGAATGTAGGGATAGAGGGAACATTCCTCAACATCCTAAAAGCCATCTATGAAAAGCCCACAGCAAATATCATTCTCAATGGGGAAGCACTGGGAGCCTTTCCCCTAAGGTTAGGAACAAGATAGGGATGTCCACTCTCACGACTGCTATTCAACACAGTACTGGAAGTCCTAGCCTCAGCAATCAGACAACAAAAAGACATTAAAGGCATTCAGATTGGCAAAGAAGAAGTCAAACTCTCCCTCTTCGCCGATGACATGATACTCTACATAGAAAACCCAAAAGCCTTCACCCCAAGATTGCTAGAACTCATACAGCAATTTGGTAGCATGGCAGGATACAAAATCAATGCCCAGAAGTCAGTGGCATTTCTATACACGAACAATGAGATGGAAGAAAGAGAAATTAAGGAGTCAATCCCATTTACAATTGCACCCAAAAGCATAAGATACCTAGGAATAAACCTAACCAAAGAGGTAAAGGATCTATACCCTAAAAATTTTAGAACACTTCTGAAAGAAATTGAGGAAGACACAAAGAGATGGAAAAATATTCCATGCTCATGGATTGGCAGAATTAATATTGTGAAAATGTCAATGTTACCCAGGGCAATTTACACGTTTAATGCAATCCCTATCAAAATACCATGGACTTTCTTCAGAGAGTTGGAACAAATCATCTTAAGATTTGTGTGGAATCAGAAAAGACCCCGAATAGCCAGGGGAATATTCAAAAAGAAAACCATAGCTGGGGGCATCACAATGCCAGATTTCAGATTGTACTACAAAGCTGTGGTCATCAAGACAGTGTGGTACTGGCACAAAAACAGACACGTAGATCAATGGAACAGAATAGAGAATCCAGAAGTGGACCCTGAACGTTATGGTCAACTAATATTCGACAAAGCAGGAAAGACTATGCATTGGAAAAAAGACAGTCCCTTCAATAAATGGTGCTGGGAAAATTGGACATCCACATGCAGAAGAATGAAACTAGACCATTCTCTTACACCATACACAAAGATAAACTCAAAATGGATGAAAGATCTAAATGTGAGACAAGATTCCATCAAAATCATAGAGGAGAACACAGGCAGCACCCTTTGTGAACTTGGCCACAGCAACTTCTTGCAAGATACATCCATGAAGGCAAGAGAAACAAAAGCAAAAATGAATCATTGGGACTTCCTCAAGATAAAAAGCTTCTGTACAGCAAAAGAAACTGTCAACAAAACAAAAAGACAACCTACAGAATGGGAGAAGACATTTGCAAATGACCTATCAGATAAAGGGCTAGTACCCAAGATCTATAAAGAACTTATTAAACTCAACACCAAAGAAACAAACAATCCAATCATGAAATGGGCAAAAGACATGAACAGATATTTCACAGAGGAAGACACAGACATGGCCAACAAGCACATGAGAAAATGCTCTGCCTCACTGGCCATCAGGGAAATACAAATCAAAACCACAATGAGATACCACCTCACACCAGTGAGAATGGGGAAAATTAACAAGGCAGGAAACAACAAATGTTGGAAAGGATGTGGAGAAAAGGGAACCCTCTTACACTGTTGGTGGGAATGTGAACTGATGCAGCCACTCTGGAAAACTGTGTGGAGGCTCCTCAAAGAGATAAAAATAGAACTGCGCTATGACCCAGCAATTGCACTGCTGGGGATTTACCCCAAAGATACAGATGCAGTGAAATGCCGGGACACCTGCACCCCGATGTTTATAGCAGCAATGGCCACAATAGCCAAACTGTGGAAGGAGCCTCGGTGTCCATCGAAAGATGAGTGGATAAAGAAGATGTGGTCTGTGTATACAATGGAATATTACTCAGCCATCAGAAACGACAAATACCCACCATTTGCTTCCACCTGGATGGACCTGGAGGGTATTATGCTGAGTGAAGTAAGTCGATCGGAAAAGGACAACATTATATGTTCTCATTCATTTGGGAATATAAAAATTAGTGGAAGGGAATAAAGGGAAAGGAGAGAAAATGAGTGAAAATATCAGTGAGGGTAACAAAACATGAGAGACAGCTAACTCTGGGAAATGAACAAGGGGTAGTGGAAGGGGAGGTGGGCAGGGGGTTGGGGTGACTGGACGATGGGCACTGAGGAGGGCACTTGGCAGGTTTAGGACTGGGTGCTATGCTATATGTTGGCAAATTAAACTTCAATAAAAAATAAATTAACTAAAAAAAAGAACTCCAAAACACAACAGTTAAAAACAGAAAGTCCCCCACAGTTAAGAGTCTCTCATGGTTTGTCTCCCTCTCTGATTTTTTCCCATTCAGTTTTCCCTCCCTTCCCTTATGGTCCTCTGCACTATTTCTTATATTCTGCATTTGAGTGACACCATATGATATTTGTCTTTTTCCAAATGGTGATGTGATGAGCCCTGGGTGTTATACGCAACTGATGAATTACTGAAAACTACATCTGAGCCATCGCTCACTAACGCCAGCATCGCCTCTAGCCCACAGAGCTCAAGTCCAAGAAGAGAAGTAAGGAAGGAGGTTTCTGTAACCATGGCTGCTACAGAGCAGATTGCAGGCAAATCACAAATCTACCTGTAGTAAAGGACCGAGGAAGCAACTAGCTACAAAAGCAATTTGCAGGACTGTGCCCTCTACTGGACGGGTGAAGAAACCTCATCATTACAGGTCTGGTACTGGGGCACTCCAGGAATTAAGACGTTGTCAGAAGTCCATTGAACTTCTGATCCGCAAACTTCCTTTCCAGGGTCTGGTGCAAGAAATTGCTCGGGGCTTCAAAACAGATCTGGGGATCCCTGGGTGGCTCAGCAGTTTAGCACCTGCCTTCAGCCCAGGGCATGATCCTGAAGTCTCGGGATTGAGTCCTGCATCGGGATCCCTGCATAGAGCCTGCTTCTCCCTCTGCCTGTATCTCTGCCTCTCTCTCTCTCTCTCTCTCTCTCTCTCTCTCTCTCTCTCGAATAAATAAATAAATAAAATCTTTAATTTTTTTTAATTTTTATTTATTTATGATAGTCACACAGAGAGAGAGAAAGAGAGGCAGAGACACAGGCAGAGGGAGAAGCAGGCTCCATGCACCAGGGAGCCCGACGTGGGATTCGATCCCGAGTCTCCAGGATCACGCCCTGGGCCAAAGGCAGGCGCTGAACTGCTGCGCCACCCAGGGATCCCAATAAATAAAATCTTTAAAAAAAAATTCTCTTCTCCCTGTTTTTTGGTAGTTCTGAACGTTAGATTTTTTCCCCCCATGGGGTCAAAGGTACCTAAGTATATGACTGCAAGTGGAAAAACAGGGGACAGAAATCAAGTATTGGCAGTTTTCCCATTTTCATTTGTGTATGAATTTTTAATATAAATGCAGGGGCATAAAGCATTAATGCAAGTCAAAATGTTTCAGTGAACATGTTTCAGCAGTTCGACTGTATAACAATTATAAATAAACCTGTTAAAATTTGCTGGACAATGCTAGCATTTGGATTTTTTTAAAACAAGTAAATTCTTACTAATGGCAACTAAGTAGTGTTTGCTGCATTTTTATCATACAGTAGATTCCATTCATTCACTATACTTTTCTAGCTGAGTTGTCCTACATGTAAGTACATGTTTTTAATGTCGCCCGTCTTCTGTGCTGTTCCTGTAAGTTTGCTATCAAAATACATCAAATTATTTTTTAAAAAAAGAAAACTACATCTGAAACTAATGATATCCTATATGTTAGCTAACTGAACTTAAAGAAACTTTTAAGAACACAGGAAGTGCAATCAGAAAATGGGTAAAAGGCATGAAAAGCATATATAAATTGGCAAATAACCATGTGAAAAGATAGGTGTTCAACATCATTACTCATTAGGGAAATGCAAATTAAAACTACAAAAAAAACTACAATGAGATATAACTACACCTATCAGAATGACTAAAATAGAAAATAGTGACAAAATCAAATGCTGCCAAGAATGCAAAGACCCTAGATCTCTCATACACTGCAGTCGGAAATGTAAAATGCCACCACCTGTCAAGAAAATGGTTTGGCAGTTTTTAACAAACTAAATCTGCCACTATCATATAAGCCAACACAAGTGCATGCCTGGGCATTTACCACAGGGAAATAAAAACTTTTGTTCACAAGACTATAAAAACGTGTACCTAAATGTTTATAACAGCTCTCCTTTAAAAGTAAAAAACTGGAAACAACTTTGATAACCTTCAAAATGTGAATAGCTAAGCAAATGGTGGTACATTCATACCATGAATATAACTCAAAAATAAAAAGTAATGAACTATTAATACATGCAAAAACCATGGACAAATTTTTATAGAGTTATGCTGAATGAAAATCTCCAATTCCAAAATGCTGCATACTATATACTTCCACCTACATATATTTTTTTGAGATTTCATTTATTTGAGAGAGCATACCCATGCGGGAGAGAGAGAGAGAGACAGAGAAGGAGCAGGGGCAGGAGAGGGAGAAGCAGACTCCCCACTGAGCAGGAAGCCCGGTGCAAGGCTTGATCCCAGAACACTGCGATCATGACCTGAGCCCGAGGCAGACGCTTAACCAGCTGACTACCCAGGTACTCCCACCTACATACATTTTTAAATGACAAAATTATAAAACAACAACAACAACAAAAAGAACAGAGAAGAAATTAGCTGGTTGTCAGAGATTATCAGGCAACAGAGGTGGAGGGATGTGGGTATGGCTATAAAAGGGCAACATGAGAGATCCTTGTGGTGATGGAAATATTCTGCCACTTAATTATATTTATGTCACTATCCTGGTTTTGATACTGTACTACAGTTTTACAAGATGTTTTCAATGGAGGGCTTGGATATCTATTTATTATAACTGCATATAACTCTTTAATTATCTCAAAAATATAAAGTATAACAAAGAAAACCACATCTATCATCTGTCAAAAACAACTAAAAAACTGAACAAATTATGTGAAGCAACTGTTTTCAGACACTGGACAACCAGCAGCACAGGAATGTATAATCACTAGGAGAAGGGAAACAAATGAAGTGAGTGATACAATTTTCCAACATTTTTTTGTCTAGAGGCCTTTATAGATCAGAAAGAGACAGTACAGAGCAAAGCACTGTCAAGCATTATTAAGAGTGGGAGAGGTGAATTCTGTGCAACAGAACAAAAGGGAATCATGAAGACCAAGAATTAAAGAATTCCTCACAGAAATTTCCTGGAGTCTTTGCCTGAAAACTAAGCTATAATTGCTGAGTGAGACTCTACAAGTCCAGGGAAATGTCAACTAACTAACGGGCAGCTAGAAGTTAATTCCTGAAGCAAACATAAGGTTGGTACACATTCAAGTTCTAACCCGGCAGAGTAGAAAGAATTTAGTGAACCCATGGGTATTTCAATAAAGACCCAATAAAACTGAATGTTAAGATTAAGGTCAAAGAATCCTAAAGTAAAGGCTACTCTAGATATATTCTAACAAACCTTATGGATCAAGCTGAATTATAAGTAAATCAATTCCCTGCACAAATGAATTAAACTTTTAGGGGCACCTGGCTGGCTCAGTGATTCTTAATCTCAGGCTCACGAGTTCAAGCCCCACACTGAGCATAGGGCCTACTTTTAAAAAAATTAAATTTTCTTTAAAGAAAGGTAACAAATTTCAGATCAAAAAATTCAACAACATAACTTCAAAATTCTAGGAAAAAAACTACTAGGTATGAAAATATATCAGCCATAAACAGGAGAAAAAGTAGCCAGTAAAAAGACCAAAAATGATACACAATGGGAACTAGCAGGAAAGAAGTTTAAAACAGCTTTTAAAATTATTGAACACTACATCTGAAACTAGTGATGTACTTACTATATGTTGGCTAATTGAATTTAAATTTAAAAAAAAGAAAAAATTTGCTCAAGAATTTAAAAGAAAACATGAACACAATGAAAGTGCAATACATATATAAAATGGAACAAAATGGAAATAAAAGAGCTGAAAAACACATCTAAATGAAAATGTTCATTCAAGGTATTTAGTAGCAGATTAAATACCATGGAAGAGAGAGTAGCACACTTGAAGACCTAGTATTAAAACTACACAAGTAAGAGAGTTGAGGGAAAGGCTGAAAAATAAAACAATGGTTAAAAATACTGTCAAGTAATATAAAACAGTGTAACATATGTAACTGGAACACCAAAAAAAAGTAGCAATGAAATATTTGAGGAAATTGTAGAAAAAAAGGTCAAAGTTTTTTTTTAATTTCTACATTATTTCTTTTCAAGTTTTTATTTAAATTCCAATTAGTTAACATACATTGTAATATGATTTTCAGGTGTAGAATTCAGTGATTCATCACTTACATACAATACCTGATGCTCACCACAAGTACACCCATCACCCCATTAAACCCATCTCATTCTCTATGGTTAACAATCTGTTTTCTGGTTTGCCCCCTCCCCCCCCCCCGATATCCATCTGTTTTGTTTTTTAAATTACACCTATGAGTAAAATCATATCATATTTGTCTTTCTCTGATTATTTTGCTTAGCATGAATACTCTCTAGCTCCATCCATGTCTTACAGATGGCAAGAATTCATCCTTTTTGATGGCTAATATTCCATTTTATGTATATACATCTTCTTTAACCATTCATCAGTCCATGGACATTTAGGTTCTTTCCGTAATTTGGCTATTGTTGATAATGCTGCTATAAACATCAGGGGCCATGTACCCTTTGAATTAGTATTTTTGTATTCTTTGGGTAAATACCTAGTAGTATAATTGCTGTGTCATAGGGTAGTTCTATTTTTAACTTTTCGAGGAACCTCCATGCTATTTTGCAAAGCAGCTGCACCAGTTTGCATTCCCACCAACAGTGTAAGAGGATTCCCCTTTTTAATTTCTATTAGATGAAAAACAAAAACTCACAGATATAGGGAGCTCCATGACATAAATTTGGATAAAACACAGACACGCACAACACCAAAATATCTCATAAGCAAATTGCCAAAAAAAAAAATGATAAACAAAATCATAAAGGCATCCAGAAATAAGAAAAAACAAAATTTTAAGTAACTACAGTATAAGAAACAAAAACAGGAATTAATACTTTTCATCAGAAATACTGTAAAGCCAGAAGACAATGAACTGACATATTTAAATATCAACCTAGAATTGTATATCCCGGGGAAATCTTTTAAAAATAAAAGTGAATAATCCCAACGTGAATAAAATGCCTATGATAATAAAAAGCAGAGATCCTTGAATAATAGACAAAAAAAAATGTTTAAAGTCAAAAGTTAATTTTTTTAAAGATCAATGAAACAAAATCTACATAAATTTGATCGTGAAAAAGGGCCTAAATTCCTAAAATCTGGGGGCACCTGGGTGGCTCAGTGGTTGAGCATCTGCCTTTGGCTTAGGTTGTGATCCTGGGATTAAGTCCTGCATCAGGCTCCCAGCAGGGAGCCTGTTTCTCCCTCTGCCTATGTGTCTCTGTCCCTCTCTGTGTATGCCGAATGAATGAATGAATGAATGAATGATCTTGAAAAAATAAAAAAGCATTAAAAATAATAGCTTGTTACAGTAACAAAAAGAAAAAAACAAAATAGACAAATTTCCTACAAAATACAACTAACTCAACTGACAGAAAATGAATTGGGCAATACTGAAGACAGAACATTAGCTCTACCATGACAAATTAGACTTCATCAAAATTAAAATCTATTCTTCAGAACAAAACATTAAGAAAATAAAAAGGAAAAAAAATAAAAATAAAATAAAATAAAATAAAAAGGCAAGCCACACACCAAGAGTATATTTAAAATATACAAAATGAAGAATTCATATAATTCAATTTTAAAAAAAACAGTAAAATATGAGTGAAAAACCTGAACAGACACTCCACAGAAAAATGAGGTGAAACGCCAATAAACATTTGAAAAAGTGTTCAACCTCATTAGTCATCAGGGAAATAAAAATTAAGATCATAACAAGATACTGCCAGCCCATTCATATGAATGGCTAAAATTTCAAAGACTATAAATGAAAAGTATTGCTGAAATCGCAGACCAACTGAAACTCTCATACTTATTTTTAAACTTAAATTTGGGGAGAGTTCTCACCATTTGCTGATAAGAATCATTCATAGTGCCTAACTATTTGACACAAAGAATATCATTTATGCTGAACACCTTTTTTCCTTCTGGGATCGTGGAATTTTGTTACATGCTAGACAGAAGCTGCCTATGTGACCAGTGCCCAATAAAAATCTGAGCACTGGATCTCAAACAAACTTCCCTGGTTGATAACATTTCACATGTGCTGTCACAATGTTGTTGGGGGAATTAGGTTTGTCCTGTGTGACTCCATTGGGAAAGGACTCTTGGAACCTTGTGCCTGATTTCCCCAGACTTTAACCCATGCTTCTTTTCCTTTTATTGATTTTGATTTGTATTCTTCACTGCAGTAATTCATACCTTTGAGAGCAACTATAGAATGAACCCTGTGGGTCCTCATAGCAAATCTTCAAATCTAGGGTTGGTCTTGTAGACTAAAACTAAAAGTAAATTGAAAAACTGAGATGATAACTCTCAGAGTGAATGTGAAATCACATCTTCAGGGTTTGATATAAAAATCTTTTTTTGGGCAGCCCGGATGGCTCAGTGTTTTAGTGCTGCCTTCAGCCCAGAGCCTGATCCTGGAGACCCGGGAAGAATTCTCAGGGCTCCCCGCATGAAGCTTGCTTTTCCCTCTGCCTGTGTCTCTGCCTCTCTTTCTCTCTCTGTGTCCTCATGAATAAATAAATAAAATCTTTTTTAAAAAATCTTTTTTTAACAATTGAGGTATAGATGACATACTACACACTGCTGATATACAAACTACACATAGTACAGAATTTGATGCCTTTTGGCATATAGTATATTTGCCAGTGAAATCATGAGCACAATTAAAATAATAAAATTTGCACCATCCCCAAAAGTTTTCTCACATCTTTTGTAATCCATCCCTCTCTTCAACACTATTGGCAGGCAACTACTGAACTTTTTTAAGGCATTATAAATTATTAACATTTTCTAGAATTTTACATAAATCAAATTCAAAATGTTCATCAGAGTCCTCTACTCCCCAAACCAACAACCATATACTCCGTAGAATCTATATCTACTTCATTCCTTTCACACATAACCTACTCACTAGATTCTGGCTCTGTGCCACCGTTACGCTATTAAAAGTGATTCCCTTAAAAATCACCAGTGGCCTTCTAATTGCCAAACATAGTAGGCCCTACTCAGTACCCATTCTACTAGACTACTCCACAGTACCGGAAATCATTAATTACCCTTGAAAGAAAAAAAAAAAAAAACACCTTTCTTCTCCTTAGCCAACTATCACTTCTATTTCTCAGCCTCTTTGTGCTAGTTCCTCTTATTCTGTTCTCTGAGTGTTGTCAAGTCTTTAAAGTCTTATTTGCAGCCCTATGCTATCATAGCAGTAGTTGTTATAGAAACAGAAGTAAATATTTATTGTGCTGTTATCATGTGCTAATAAGCACTGTGTTAAGGGCTTCATGTAAGTTCAATGATTCCTCATAACAATTCTATGAAGTAAGTATCCCTAAGGATAATGTTATCCCTAAGGCACCTGGGTGGCTCAGTGGTTGAGCATCTGCCTTTGGCTCAGATCGTGATCCCGAGGTCCTGGAATCAAATCCTGTATCGGGCTCCCTGCAGGGAGCCTGCTTCTCTCTCTGCCTATGTCTCTGTCTCTTTCTCTGTTTCTTATGAATGAATGAATGAATGAATGAATGAATGAATGAATGAATGAATGAATAAAAAAATAAAATTATAATTATCCCCATTTAAGATAGATACAGAATTAGAATAACATACTCTACACGAACCTATCATTCAGCTTTAATGATGATCAACGTCAATCTTTTTTTTAAGATTTTATTTATTTATTCATGAGAGACACAGAGAAAGAGGCAGAGACCTAGACAGAGGGAGAAGCAGGCTCCATTCAGGGAGTTCGATGTGGGACTCAATCCCGGGACTCCGGGATCATGCCCTGAGCCAAAGGCAGACGCTCAACTGCTGAGCCACCCAGGTGTCCCAACATTTTGCCAATCTTGATTAATTAATCCCCACATACACATTTTTACCTACTGCAGTACTTCAGAGAAAATTTTAGAATTCATCCATAAATACTTCAATATGTGTCTTTAAGAGGTGCTTACTATTTTTTCAATAAACTCTTTTATAATTATGCTGTATTTGGGCACCTGGGTGGCTCAGTGGATTAAGTGCATGTCAAGAGTCTGACTCTTAACTTCTGCTCAGGTCATGATCTCTCAGGATCATAGACTGAGGTCTGAGTCAGGCTCCATGTTCAGTGAGGGGGGAAAGGGGAGGTTCTGCTTAAGATTCTCTCTCGGGATGCCTGGGTGGCTCAGTGGTTGAGCATCTGCTTTTGGCTCAGGTCATGATCCTGGAGTCTTGGGATCAAGTCCCACATCAGGCTCCCTTCAGGGAACCTGCTTCTCCCTCTGCCTATGTCTCTGCCTCTCTCTCATGAATAAAATCTTAAAAAAAAAAAAATGATTCTCTCTCTCTCCTTCTGCCACTCCCTCTCCACTCTCTCTCTCTCCCACCATCCCTCTCAAGTAAATTTATTTTTATTTTTTTTAAAGATTTTATTTTTTTAATAATAAATTTATTTTTTATTGGTGTTCAATTTGCCAACATACAGAATAACACCCAGTGCTCATCCCATCAAGTGCCCCCCTCAGTGCCCACCACCCAGTCACCCCCACCCCCTGCCCTCCTCCCCTTCCACCACCGCTAGTTTGTTTCCCAGAGTTAGGAGTCTTCCATGTTCTGTCTCCCTTAAATATTATTATTATTATTATTATTATTATTATTATCATTATTATGCTCTGTGGCAATCGTAGATCCATGATTCTGTTAAATGGCAGATTTCCTGTTGCCAGAGAGACAAAATCCAAATTCTTTAGCATTCTTTATATTCTTTGGCATATAACAGTCTTCAAATATGGATCCAACCTACCTTTCCTTTCCTGCCTTGCCATCCATCACTTTCCTGTACTAGGCTCTACCCAGTTTGGACTATCTAATAATCCTTGAACATTTCTTATAGTTTCATGCCTCTATCTCTCTACTTGTGATAAAAAACATTCTATAAGGCCCTGTAGCTATCCAGCAGAATTCTTGGTATCCAGCTGACAGTAGTTACATAAAAGCTAATCCTGAAACTACAAAATGGAAAACATAAACTCTATTGAATTTTGCTCTTTTCCTCTTAAGCACTCATTTTATTTAAAAAGCCCACAAAATTGGGCATCCCGGTGGCTCAGTGGTTTTGCACCGCCTTCAGTCCAGGGTGTGATCCTGGAGTCCCAGGATCAAAGTCCCACGTTGGGCTCCCTGTACGGAGCCTGCTTCTTCCTCTGCCTGTGTCTCTGCCTCTCCCTCTCTGTCTGTCTCATGAATAAATAAAATCTTTAAAAAAAAAAAGCCCACAAAATTATCATCAAATATGTATTGTTATCTTACTCTCTAATTCTTTATGTATGTTCTTAAGAAAGCTAATATTTTGGCAAGCCTAACAATTATATAACATGACATTTCACCAGAAGATAATATTATGTATCAAAACTTTTGATTTCTAAAATTATAAAACCAAAATAAGTTCTACCCTACAGTATATGCTGTAAAAATAAAGTCTTCAAAGAAATGCAAAAGACAAAAACCTATCATTCTTAAGATAAATGAGCATAAAACTGAGTAGCATATTTTTCCTACATACTATCCTTCTCTTAAACTGTACAATTTTATTATGTGGTCACAAAAATATATAACTGAAAGGGTATTTTATAATCATCCTGGTTTTCTCTTAAGAATGTAACATCTTACTACAGAATATTCATAGGGAACAAAACAATTCAGCTTTGAGACTTTCTTGTTTTATAGAAAGAAATGTTTTACCACTTAGTAAGATTTTTGAATATGATATTTGCTATCTAGTTCAGATATTATTTTATTTGGGCTATTTTGAATTTTAATTTTAGCATAAGTCATACACAACTAAAGACATCCTAATAAGCCACTTTGTAAATTTATTTAACCACTAACAGCTACAAAAAACCTACTGAAATTTTTACTTATTATGACTATAATATTAAGACATAGGAATTTTTTATCACTTTAAGTGTATGGAATCATTAAATGAAGATATTTTACAAACTAAAGAATTATCACCGTGATTCCACAAAATATTATTGCCACAGGAAATAAAATTGCTATTTCCATTAAATTTTTAAAGTTTAACAAGTACAATATAAATACAAGCTATTAAAAGTATACAGATGTTATTAATAAATGCTACAATCTAAGTTTCTAGAATGAAGTTGGTATTACCAAAATAGACAATCTCAGGAGTATCACATTAGTCAAAAGTAAAGAAATTAAAAGAGTCTGATCAAACAAAATGAGCCCTAAGACTTAAGATTAGTTTAATTTGGTTTCTTCATTTTGATTAGCTTATGAAATCACCACTAAGATTAATCACAAGGTGGCCTCTCCCACAGTCTGTAAATATCTTTGTTGCAGAAAAAAGAATTTAGAAAATAGGTATGAGATTCTGAGCACCTTTCCCTTACTCTAAAACAGAATTCTGACTGGGGCACCTAGGTGTTCAGTTGGTTAAGCATCCAACTCTTGATTTCAGCTCAGGTCATGATCTCAGGGTCATCTGATCAAGCCCTGTGTCAGGCTCCACACTGAGCACAGAGTCTGCTCATCCCTTTTCCTCTGCTCCTCCCCATTCTCTCTCTCTCTCAAATAAATAAATAAAACATTTTAAAAATAAATAAAAATAAAATAGAACTCTGACTACCTGCTAGAGAAGCCATATGGAGAAGGACAGACCTTGAGACTAGATGGAAGATTCTAGCTATTTCAGAGATTTGGCTAAGGACAGCCTTCCAGCCATCCTTGCCAGGTTGCCAGACCTGTGAATAAACCCTCCTGGACACTCCAGCCAGCTGAGCCTCCAGATGATTATAGCCACAGGTGGTATCATATATACCATCACATGTATATGTCTCACAAGAAGGTTTTCAAACCACACACCATTCATCAACTGGTTATTTTAATTACAATCATGTAATAATTTCAGTGACCATCGTCTCCACAATGATCCTCAAACACTAGTATTGGAAACAAGGTGATGGGGTGGCCAAAGTCACAAATATTAACTAAAATAAATAAAAACCATGTTATATCATAAATTACAACTCTCTGATCATTTATAAAATTTCTCATTTATTCAAGTTCTAATTTTTTATGATTTTAAGTTAAGATAAAACACATAAAATACAAATAGAAATTATTTCCACGAGAGCACTCTTTTTTTTTTTTTAAGAATTTTTCTTTTTAAGATTTTATTTATTTATTCATGAGAGACACAGAGAGAGGCAGAGACACAGGCGGAGGGGGAAGCAGGCTCCATGCAGGGAGCCTGATGCGGGACTCGATCCCGGGTCCCCAGGGTCACACCCTGAGCCCAAGGCGGGCGCTCAACCTCTGAGCCACCCAGGCGTCCCATCCACAAGAGCACTCTTGAGGTAGAAATAATACCTGAAAGTTTATTTTAAAATTAGAAACACAAAAGACACCTGGGTGGCTCAGTTGGTTGAGCATCTGCCTTCATTTTGGGTCATGATCTCAGTCAGGGTCCTGGGATGGAGCCCCATTTTCAAGTCCCTGCTCAGTGGGGAATTTGTTTCTCCCTCTCCCTCTGCGTCCCCCAGCCCCACTGCTTGTGGGTGCATATCTGCTCTCTCTCTCTCAAATAAATAAATAAAATCTTTCTTACAAAACCAGAAATACACAAAAAAATTACCTATGAGCAATGGTTCTCAATTGGGGCAATTTTACCACCACCACCACCCCATCCCCAGGGATGATAGGGGAGGGAGGACTTTGGCAATGTCTGCAGACACTTTTCATTGCCACAACTTGAGGGTGGAAATGTTATTGACATTTAGAAAGTAGAGGTCATATATGTTGCTAAACATCTTAAAATGCACAAGACAACTCCCCACAATGAAGAATTATCTGGCCCAAAATGTGAACAATGTCAAGGATGTGAGGAATTAAAATTTGAAGATACTGTCCTCTTAAAATCATTATCTTAAAAACAAAAATGAATGATTCTACTGGAAAAATTGATGGTTAGAACTCTGAACAATTTTTTTAATAAAAATAGTAATTCTGATATTTTTCAGTATAAGAAAAAAGCTAATATATTAAAATTCAAGCTACAGAAAAAATATAAGAAAAGCTGTTAATAAAAAAAAAAGAAGGGCAGCCCAGGTGGCTCAGTGATTTAGTGCCTGCCTTTGGCCCGGGGTGTGATCCTGGAGACCTGGGATTGAGTCCCATGTCTGGCTCCCTGCATGGAGCCTGCTTCTCCCTCTGCCTGTCTCTGCCCCTCTCTCTCTCTGTGTCTCTCATGAATACATAAAATCTTTTTTAAAAAAGTAAGAAAAAAGAAAAGCTGATAATATTAATTACATGAAAGAGTAAGTAGAAAGAAGTTTTTGCAAATGCATTACTGGAGAAAAATGTTCCTAAATATATTATATCCAGCACTTAAAATATACTTTGTTTGATCAAATTAATATTATTGGTAACAGAATAAATATATAAAATCCAGTTCAAAAAAGTCATATTTAAATCCATATTTTAACAAGACTATCATCATCAACAAAGACATATAACTGAAAATTATTTGAAAGTTTTTTTCATTTTGTATTTTAGAAATAAATTCTTCTAAATAATCACACGGCTCTACAGGACTAGGACTCTGAATAAGTCAACTTACTTTTCTTTTAAATTTTTTATTTAAATTCAACTTAGTTAACATATAGTATATCATTTAGCTTCATGGGTAGAATTTAATAAGTCATCAGTTGCATATAACACCTAGTGCTCACTACATCAAGTGCCCTCCTTAATGCCCATCACCCAATTACCTCATACCCCTACCCACATCCCTCCAACAACACTGAGTTTCTTCTCTATAATTAAGAGTCTTTTATGGTTTGACTCCGTCTCTGTTTTTATCTTACTTTTCTTTCCCTTATATTCATGTTTTATTTCTTAAATTCCACATATGAGTGAAATCATATATTTGTCCTTCTCTGCCTGATTTACTTCACTAAGCATAATACACTCTAAGTTCCATCCACGTTGTTGCAAATGGCAAGATTTCGTTTTGATAGCTGAGTAGTATTCCATTGTATACATAATATCACATCTTTATCCATTCATCCATTTGGGCTCTTTCCACAATTTGGCTACTGTGGACATTGCTGCTATTAGCATTAGGGTGTAGGTGCCCCTTCAAATCACTGTTTTTGTATCTTTGGGTAAATACTTGGCAGTACAATTGCTGGGTCATAGGGTAGTTCTACTTTTAACTTTTTTTAAATGATTTTATTTATTTATTCATGAGAGACACAGAGAGAGGCAGAGACATAGGCAGACAGAGAAGTAGGTTCCCTAAAGGGAGCCTGATGTGGGACTCAATCCCAGGACCCTAGGTTCACGACCTGAGCCAAAGGCAAATGCTCAACCACTGAGCCACCCAAGTACCCTACTTTTAACTTTTTGAGAAACCTCCATACTTTTTGTTCCAGAGTGGCTGTACCAGCTTGCATTCCCACCAACAGTGTTTTTTTTTTTAATGTTTTATTTATTTTTTTTTTAATTTATTTATGATAGTCACAGAGAGACAGAGAGGCAGAGACACAGGCGGAGGAAGAAGCAGGCTCCATGCACCGGGAGCCTGATGTGGGATTCGATCCCGGGTCTCCAGGATCGCGCCCTGGGCCAAAGGCAGGCGCCAAACCGCTGCGCCACCCAGGGATCCCCCCACCAACAGCATTAAGAGGGTTCCCCATTCTCTGCATCATCGCCAACATCTGGTGTTTCCAGGCTTGTTAATTTTAGCCATTATGACAGGTATGAGGTAGTATCTCATGGTGGTTTTGATTTGTATTTCCCTGATGCCAAGTGATATTGAGCATTTTTCATGTCTGTTAGCCATTTGTATGTGTTCGTTGGAGAATATCTATTCATGTCTTTTGCTCATTTCTTGATTGGATTTGTTTTTTTGGGTGTTGAGTTTGATAAGATCTTTATAGACTCTGGATACTAGCCCTTTATCTGATATGTCCTTTGCAAATATCTTCTCCCATTCCATAGTTTGCCTTTTAGTTTTGTTGCCTGTTTGTTTCCTTTGCTGGGTAGAAGTTTTATCCTGATAAAGTCCCAATAGCTCATTTTTGCTTTTGTTTTCCTTGCCTCTGGAGACATGTCGCAAGAAATTGGTGTGGCCAAGGTCAGAGAGATTGCTGCCTGTGTTCTCCTCTAGGATTCTGATGGATTTCTGTATCACATTTTGATCTTTCCTCCATTTTGAATTTTTGTGTATGTTATAAGAAAGTGGTCATTCTTCTGCATTTGGCTATCCAGTTTTCCCAGCACTATTTGTTGACACACTATCTTTTGTCCGTTGGATATTTTTTTTTCCCGCTTTGTCAAAGATTAGTTGACCAAAAAGCTGTGGGTACATTTCTGGGTTTCTATTCTATTCCACTAATCTATGTATCTGTTTTTGTGCCAATACAAAACAGTCTTGATGACTACTGTTTTATAATACAGCTTGAGGTCCGGAATTTTGATGCCTCCTGCTTTGGTTTTCTTTTTCAACATTACTTTGGCTATTCAGGGTCTTTTATGATTCCATACAAATTTTATAATTGTTTCTTCTAGTTCTGTAAAAAAATGCTTGTGTTATTTTGATAGGAATTGCACTGAATGTGTAGATTGCTTTGGGTAATATAGACATTTTTTTAATATAGACATTTTAACATATTTTTCCTTCCAATCCATAAAAGCATGGAATTTTTTTCCATTTCTTTATGTCTTCAATTTCTTTCATAAGCGTATTATAGTTTTCAAAGTACAGATCTTCTACCTCTTTAGTTAGGTTTATTTCTAGGTATTTTATGGCTTTTGGTGCAACTATAAACGAGATCAATTTCTTGATTTCATTTCTTTCTGCTGCTTCATTATTGGTATACAGAAATGCAACAGACTTGTGTGTGTTAATTTCATATCCTGTGACTTTGATGAATTCCTAATGAGTTCTAGCAATTTTTTGGCAAAGTCTTTTGGGTTTTCTACACACAGTATCATGTCATTTTCAAAGTGTAAATTTGACTACTTCTTTACTGATTTAGATGCCTTTTACTTCTTTTTGTTGTCTGACTGCTGAGGCTAAGACCTCCAGTACACTGCTGAACAACAGTGGTGAAGGTGGACATCCCTCGTTGTGTTCCTGACCTTAGGTGGAAAAACTGAGAGTTCTTCCCCAATGAGGATGATATGAGCTGTGGATCTTTCATATGTGGATGGCCCTTATGAAGCTGAGGTATATTCCCTCCATTCTTACATTGTTGAGAGTTTTTATCAAGAAAGGATGCTATATTTTGTCAAATGCTTTTTTTCTGCATCTACTAGAGGATCGTATAGTTCTTATCCTTTTCTTTATTAATGTGGTGTATCACGTTGATTGATTTGTGGATATTGAACCACCCTGTAGCCCAGGAATGAATCCCACTTGGTCGTGGTGAATAATCCTGTTAATGTACTGTTGGATCCTATTGGCTAGTATCTTGGTAAGGATATTTGCATCCGTGTTCATCAGGGATACTGGTCTGTAATTCTCATTTTTAGTGGGGTCTTTGGCTTGGGGATCAAGGTAATGCTGGCCTCCTAGAATGAGTTTAATAGCTTTTCTTCCATTTCTATTTTTTGGAACAGCTTCAGAATAGGTATTAATTCTTCTTTAAACATTTGATAGAATTCTGCTGGGAAACCATCCAGCCCTGGATTCTTATTTGTTGGGAAGTTTTTGTTTACTGCGTCAATTTCTTTGCTTGTTATGGGTCTGTTCAGATTTTCTATTGCTTCCTGTTTCAGTTTTGGTAGTTCATATGCTTCTAGGAATTTATCCATTTCTTCCGGATTGCCCAATTTGTTGGCATGTAATTGTTCGTAATATTATCTTAAAATTGTCTGTATGGCTTTGGTGTTGGTTGTGAGGTCAATTTACGTTTTGACAAATACTTGAAGGAAAAAATAGTAAATGATCTGAACAGGCTTTTTCAAAATAAGCTTTGTAGCTATGATCATACAGGTATTTTCTGTCCTTTTAAAAAAAACATGTTAATATTGCTGATAAAGAGCAGAGTCTGATTCAGCTCTGTAAAGGAAACAATGAGTATAACTATTGCAAAAGATTAGAAGATGGACAAGTAACAATTGTTTTTATATCAAATAAACATACTAGGTAGCTTCCTACATTAGAAAAGGTAACAATAAACTTTTACCTTTACATTTGGCTTCTTTGTTGAAACTCCTCTGTACCAACCTAAAACAAAGCATACAAAGGATATTAAAATCATAATGTTATTTTCTATAAAACACATAATATGACTTTTTAACAGGAAAAATTAATGCAAAACAAATAGTGTACCTTTATTAGCAGTAGTTTGCTCTAGAAGGAACAGTCCTAGAATACACTTCCAATTTTCTTCAAAAGGTAAAACTTTCAACCGAATAAAGCCCCCAAATTAAAAAAGACCTCAGAGAACATGTAATTCAACTCCATGAAAATTCAGATGAATTATTCAGGGGCAGGAAAATGCCAAAATCATATAGCTTTTTTGGTAGCATATAGGGACTACAGCCCAGACTTTCAGTTTCCTGGTTTTATTCAATGTTCCATGCACAAAACTACATTTCTTGGCTTTCCAGATGCTAAAGTTGACATCTCTTCTTCAGTTATTCCTTCTCAGCATTCACACAGCATTAATACTCAAAGTTTCAATTACAAAATAAAAACAATTTTCAGGAAAAAATTTCATTATCAACTTTTCTCAATTCCAATCTATTATTTTTAGAGTTTTGTTATAGTTTCTCTCCTTGAGTTTTAAGAGGAAAATGTTCCAATGAGGTGTACTGAATGAAGAAAATGAAGAAAAGGAGATTATTGATAATAATTAATCATAACTAAGAGCTTATAGTTCTATGTACTACAATAGACAGGTTGTTCTACATGAGAGACTCCTAACTCTGGGAAACAAACTAGGGGTGGTAGAAAGGGAGGTGGGCGGGGGGTGGGGATGACTAGGTGATGGGCACTGAGGGGGGCACTTGATGGGATGAGCACTGGGTGTTATTCTATGTGTTGGCAAATTGAACACCAATAAAAAATTAAAAAAAATAAATAAATAAGAGAGAGGTTGTTCTATATGTATTAATCTTTAAATCTTGCAAAAAAAGCTATGAGGAAAAAGTCAACTTTCCTGAAATCATAACAAAAAATAAAAGAAGAAATATCCTTGTTTATGTTTAGTACAACAGCCGAGATAAGAAATTTGAATAACTCAATTCTACCTGGAGAGTTTCAGTATCTTCATTTATTATAAAGAAAAAAGTGATTTACCAAATGTGACATTTTATAGTAGCTTAAGAAACAGCACAGAGAATGTTATCAGCAGGAATGGCAGAGTAAGGATCTCCAAAAAAGCCTCTCCTCAATAAAAGGAATAAGAATGCTGGCAAAAACTGTCAAAATCAAATTCTACAGAACTCTGGAAGTAAACCAAAGACATGATGCAATCCAAAAAGTACTTATTCAAGAAATCTGATTCTTGGTAAGAACAAAGACCTTTTTAATTTGCCCTGCAAGCCTTGTATTAGACTTGAAAACTAAAAGTCCCATGTTAGAGATGAAAACCAGAAAACTAACAGCCCCTGAAGAAGACAGAACAGGAGAAATAATAAATAAATAAATAAATAAATAAATAAATAAATAAATAAATAAATAAATAAGTTTATCATGTGTACAAACTGCAAAACTCAGTACTATTAAGATGTCAATTATCCCTAAATTGGTCTATAGATTCAATGCAATGCCAATCAAAATCCCAGCAAAAATCTTGGTAGGTACTAAGTTCTTTCTAAAATTTAGGTAACTGACTACTAGAATAGTCAAAATAATTTTGAAAAGGAATAAAAAATGTTATTTCCAATGAAATACACTGGAAAACAAAAAACCCACATGTAAATGAACTGATTTTCAAAAAGGGTGCAAAGAAAAATAATAGTCTTTTTAACAAATATCCATTGCTGAAACAATTGGATATACATAAAACAAACAAAAAAAACCTCAAACCTACACACAATTGCCTCAAAATATATCACAGAGTTAAATGTAAATGGTAAAACTGGTATAAGAACAAAAGTAGAATATTTTCGTGACCTTGGTTTAGACAAGGATTTCTTAAGCATACTCTATAAAAGAATTAATAATGTAATCTTCATAAAAGTTTTTAAATTTTGCTCTTCTAAGAGTCACAAAACTCTTAGAAGAAAACAGTGAAAATCTTCATGATATAAACTTGAAAATGATTTCTTGGATATGATACCAAAAGCACAGGTAACAGTAAAAATAGTAAAGTAAAAATAGATAAATGGGACTACATCAAAATTTAAAACTTCTGTGCATCAAAAGACACAATCAACAGCATGGAAAGACCACCTACTGCCAATAAAAATTTCAACAAGTTGTTTTCTGAATACTGACAAACTGAGTCTAAAGTTTATAAGGGAAGGTAAAAGACCTAGAATAGGCAACATAATATTGAAGGAGAGTAACAAAAATGGAAGACTCACACTACCTGACTTCAAAACTTACAATTATAAAGCTACAGTAATCAAGATAGTGCAATATTAGAGCAAGAACAAACAGATCAACAGAACAGAATAGAGAGCACTGAAGTAGATCCACATAAATAATAGTCTGATCTTTAAAAGGAACAAAGATGCTACAACTGGTGCTCGGAAAACGAGACACAACATTTTAAAATAATGAATCCAGACACAGACATTTATGTCCTCACATTCTTCACAAAATTAACTCAAAATGGATCAAAGATCTAAATGTACAACACAAAACTAAAAACTTCTAGAAGATAACATAAGAGAAAATCTAAATAACCTTGTGTATAGCAATGACCTTTAAGGTTGTACACCAAATGCATGATCCATGAAAGAAACAATCAATAAGCTAGACTTCATTAAAATTAAAACTACTGCTCTGCAAAAACACACTATCAAGAGAATTCAAAGACAAACCACAATCAGGAGAAAATATTTAGAAAAGGCACATCTCATATAAGACTGTTACCTAAAATATACAAAGAATGTTTAAAACTTAATAAAAACACCTCAGTTGAAAAATGGGCAAAAGACCTGAATAGATACCTCACCAAAGAAGATATACATATGGCAAAATGTATATGAGTGTTCAACACCAAATACTATTCAAGAATTGTAAATTAAAATGAGATTAAAACATATCTACTATAATGGCCATAATCCAAAACACTGACAACACCAAATGCTGATGTGAAGCAACAGAAACTCTCACTCATTGCTGGTGGGAATTCAAAATGGTACAGCCATTCTGAAAGGTGGGTTAGCAGTTTCTTAGAAAACTAAATATAGTCTTACCACAGGATTCATCAGTCTGACTGTTTGGTACTTACTCAAATGAAATGAACATTCATGTCCACACAAAAATCTGCATCTGGATGTTTACAGCAGCTTTATTCATAACTGCCAAAATGTGGAAGCAACCAAGATATCCTTCAGGTAAATGGATAAACAAACTGTGGTACATCCAGACACTGGTATATGCTGAATACAGTGACAAAAAGAAATGAGCTATCAAGCCACAAAAAGACATGGAGGAACTTAAAGTGCATAATACTAAATGAGAAAAGCCAAATTGAAAAGGTCACATACCATATGATTCCAACCATATGACATCCAAAAAAGGCAAAACCATGGAGGCAATTAAAGTATCAGTGTTTGCCAAAGGCTGAAGGGAGTGAGAGTGGGAGGAATAAATAGGTGGAGAGAATCTCTAGGGCAGTGAAACTATTCTATGTGATACTATGATGGTAGATACTTGTCATTATACATTTATCCAAACCAATAGTACAATACGAAAAGTGAACCCAGATGTAAACTTTGGATTTGGGGTGATAATAATATGGCAATGTAGGTTCAATGATTGTAACAAATGTATCCACTCTGGTGTGGATGTTGATAGTGGGAGAGGCTATACATGTATGGGGGTAGGGGGTATATGGGAATTTCCTGTACTTGTTGCTCAGTTTTGTTGGGAGCCTAAAACTACTCTAAAAAATAGTCTATTTTTTAATGCATTTTCTATGTGATCCACAAATCCCACCTCTAAGTATTTAATCAATAGGAAAAAACCCATACTAAAATCTATACACAAAAAAATAAATAAATAAATAAAAATAAAAATAAAAATAAAATCTATACACAATGTTTATAACAACTTTATTCATAATCTTCAAAAATAAAGCAACTCAAATGTCTATCAACTGCTACATGGATAAATAAAATGTGGCTTAAATCTGTATGACAAAATACTACTCAGAAAAAAAAAAAGCCACAGACACATACAATATGAATTAATTTTGAATGCATTATGCTAAGTGAAAAAAAGCCAGGCACAACAGGATATATACAATGTATGATTCCATTTATATAACATTTTAGAAAACACAAAACTAGAGGGACAGAAAATAAATCAGTGGTTTCCAGGGCTGGGCAAAGAGGATTAGGAAGGTTGGTTGACTACAAGGAACCTGATGTTACACTTGGGGGTGACAAAAATGTTCTGTATCTTAACTATGGTTACAGTTATAAGATTATACATTTATCAAAATTCAGAGAAATGTACTCCAGAAAGGGTGACATTTACTGTTCATAAATAATACCCCAATAACCTGACTAAAACAAACATACACACACACGCACACACACAACAGGATAACACTTAACATCTACTACATTGGTTAGAATTTTTATTTTAAATTCTAGCAATAGCAGATGCTGGCAAGAGATTGTGGAGCAATCAGATAGTGCTAGTGAGAGTGATAATAAATGGCCCCCACTTTCAAAAACAATGCAGTATTTATTATACGTGTATTGTATAACACTAGAAATGTACTTCTGTATCTTATCCCTCCCTTATACAGTAGCATTGATTTGGAGATATTACTGCATTCTAGAGAAATTTTTGGAAATGGGGAGGGTCGAGTTAAAGACATTAAAAATATTTATATTTTCAAAATGCAAAGATTCTTAGGAGAAACACAGTGTAAATCATGATCTTAGGTTACACTGTTTCTTGCACAAACAACAACAAAGAAAATAAATTTGACTTCATCAAAATTAAAAGCTTTGTTCCTCAAAGGCCATAAAAAAATTAAAATATAACCCACAGAATGGACAAAAATATTTACAAATCATATACCTGATAAAAGACTAGTATCCAGAATATATAGAGAACTCATAACTAATTGAAAAGATAATTTTTTAAAACAGGCAAAAGATTTAAATAAACATTTCTCCAGAGAAAATACACAAATGGCCAATACAAACATGAAGCAAAGTTCAACATCATTAGTCATTAAAGAAATACAAATCAAAACTATACTGAGATACCATTTCTCCCCCAATAAAACAGCTGCAATGACAAACACAGACAGTGACAAGCATTAACAGAGATAAGGAGATACTGGAATGCTAGGTTTGTAAAATGGTGCAGCCACTTTAGAAAACAGTTTGCCAGTTCCTCAAAATGTTAAAGGTAGAGCTACCGTATGACCCAACAATTCCCCTCTTGAGTATATAACAAAAAATTTTAAAGCAGGTATTCAAACAACTATCTGCATACAAATGTTCACACCAGCACCATTCACAACAGCCAAAAGGTGAAAACAACCCAAATATATGTCAACTGATGAATGGATAAATAAAATATGGTATATGTCTACAATAGAATACTAAACTATAAAAAGAAATCAAGTTCTGATACATGCTTCTACATGGATGAATCTTGAACACTGTGCTAAGTAAAAGAAGCCAGACACAAATTCAGTAATTACGCTTATATGAAATGTCTAGAATAGGCAAATCCATAGACAGAGAAAGTAGGCTAGTGGTTGCCAGGGTCTGGGGGGAAGAAGATTACGGGGAGTATTTGCTAACAGGAGTGTGGTTTCTTTCTCAGGTTATACAAATATTCTAAAGTTAGTCAGTGGTGATGGTTGTAGTTGCACAACTCTATACTATAAAAAGAGTGAACTGTGTGTTTTTAAAGGGTGAATTTTATGGTCTGTGAATTATGTCTCAATAAAGCTATTATAAAAGGGAAAAAGGGGCAGCCCAGGTGGCTCAGTGCTTTAGCGCCGCCTTCAGCCCAGGGAGTGATCCTGAAGACCCGGGATGGAGTCCCACATCAGGCTCCCTGCATGGAGCCTGCTGCTCCCTCTGCCTGTGTCTCTGCCTCTCTCTCTTTCTGTGTGTCTCTCATGAATAAATAAAATCTTAAAAAATAAAAAATAAAAAATAAAAAAATAAAAGGAAAAAAGGCAGGATAGTACTGGGTCTGAAAATGTTGAAAGCTGTGCCCTTAGAAAATTTCCTGTACATACGCACTGAAAGACATTTACAGGAATGCACTGTTGCTGTTAGTATATTACATACAATATCAAAATACTGGTCACCCTTTCACATTTTCTCATATTTCATAAATCCTTGGGGCCACTTTGTTAAATCTTATGAAAGGTCATTTTTTTATCTGACTGCAATGCCATTCATGTTAACATTTGAATCTCCCTTATACTACTCAAAGAAAAACTATTAACAAGTCATGTAATCCATATGCTTCAATATAACTAACAGATGTTTTGGTGCAAATTACTATATTTCACTTATTTTTTGTTTTTATAAAATGATAATTAGAGAATAACTAGAATGAAGCACCACCTCAAGATTTCAAGTAAACAATCAGATAACATGTTTACAAAAGTCAGTAATTTGTCATCCAATGAATTCTCACAATATTGCTTATTAAAAGTTGCTTCCTTATTACTTAAATATTTATATTAGAATGCAATATAAACTCTTGCTTCTCAATAGGAGGTCAGGGGACAGAGGAGAGAAGCCTGAGACCAGTTCTGTCAAATACTTAACAGCTTCAAAAACACAACATTATCACCTCCATGGGATGCCAACATTGTGAGGGTCATGAGGGCTGTGCTCAAAGAATTTCAGGCATCAGCTTTTCTTAAAATCAAATCTCTGCTACAAATTTTGCTAAATGTGTTCACTCTATGCATGTAAGATTTAAAACTGAAGAGAGTCAAGAAAGGATAAGAGAGAAGGAAGAAGATAGAGAACTCATTCCTTTTATGCCTTTTACATACAGAACAAAAGCTCATAACTTCTCAGATAAAAGAACCAAAAAACCAACTCAAACATTTCCAAAATCATTAAGAATCAGTTAAAAAAAAAAAAAGGATGTTTTTAATTAGCTAGCACAATAAAGCATCTTTATTTATGTCTGTTTTTCTATTACAAGAACCCTGGACAATCTACCTTTATAGCTATAAATCTCTCCTTTCATTTTCCTCATTGATCTTTGACTTACCAAGATTTCACAGTTCTTGGTCATACTGCCTGAGGCCTCATCAATTTCGCCATCATCATATGCATTAAATTGAAGAGTATACTGGAGTCATTATCATCTTAAGTCAACATCCGATGGTTTGATCACTAAGTTTAATCTGAACTTAAGATTCAGAGATATTTTTATCCTCTAACATTTTCAGATCTCAATTTTTATGGAAAAGTGAATGAGTAAAGGAAGGCATTATTACAATATTCAAGATTTTAATTTTCTACAAAGACTGTTCCCTTCAGGGAACCAATTAACATGTATATTTTTAACTAAGTCATAATATCATGATTGAATTCTAAGAAATGCTAAACATGTACTGCCTCCAGAAACACCAGATCTTCCCTTCCTTAATAATTGGTTGCAACTCTCTAACTTCTAAGCTAGGGACATGTTACTCAAGGGAATATTGGGAGAAACACAGAATTCTTCACTTCACCCAAATGTTTAGTGATGAAACTTTACAATGCAAGAACTATTGGGAAAAGTTTGGGTGTTGTCTTCAAATTCCAAAAGCAAAGTAAAGATCTTTGAGCCTCAGAATACCTCTGCTTAAACTGTCTAACGTTAGTTATCCCATCTCAAAGTAAAATCCAAAGTCCTACTACAGGCTCTGCTGATCTTATCTCCTCCCACCACTCTCTCTGCTCCTCCCCAATTAACCCTTCTACTGAAGCCAAACCAGTCTCCCTGCAATTCCTTCAACTCACTAAGTAAGCTGCCACACTGCAGGCATTTATACTTTCTGCACATATGCCTGGACTGTTATCCTAGAAAACCACAGGATTGCTTCCTTACCTCCACGTATTCTCTGCCCAAATGTTATTTTCTCAGAGAGACCTTCCATGATTATCCTATATAAATACATAGAAGAAGCCCACCCCACCCCATCACCCTCCCTCAATGCACACAGTCACTCTATCTGCTACCTTCTGTTCTGTCCTTCCTTACTCTTCTCATTGAGAACAGGGACTTTGCTTTATTCTTTTAGATCTGAGCCCCAGGAGCTACAAGAGTGCTTCATCTCCATTAGGCACTCAAATATTTGGTGAAAGAATGAATGAATCTGTAACATACGGGGTGATAATACCTACCTGGAAAGTTTGTTGATAAAATGTAAAGTACCTTGAGCAATTTCAGACACACTGTAATAACTCAGTTATGGAGTGGGCAAGGTGTGACAGAAGAGTAACTTACACTGAAACTGTTTGCTAAATAACACTGTCAAGTGGAGACTTTACAGAGGAGACTGGACTTATGATATAAAAGAACTGCAACCTGAAGTTTCTTAATATAAATGGTATTCATTCTAAAAACATTAGGGGGTCCAAAAATACAAACTCCTAAATAGCTCTCTTAACTCATTTTTGGAAAAGGATGTAAATTTTTTTAAAAATACTCTTACCCATCTAACAAAGGTTCAAATTAGTGCATGAATTAACATCTACATCTTCTTTTCTTACGAGCAAAATGTTAATACACTCTTACAGAGATTTACCACCTGCAACAAAAAGTACAATCACGGAACATAAAACCATAGTAGATGAGTAAAGAGCCTCCAAACCCATGGAAAGTAAATAACTCTTCCAACAAAATAAGATTTTTTCACCATATAATCTGTCCAAAATTACTGATCATTAATGGAACCTAAATTCTTTGCCTGACAAATATGGTTTTAGCCACAATTTTATTAAAAAAAAATCTCTTGGGCAGTTCCGGTGGCGCAGCGGTTTAGTGCCGCCTGCAGCCTGGGCTGTGATGCTGGAGACCCAGGATCAAGTCCCACATCAGGCTGATCAAGTCCCACATCGGGCTCCCTGCATGGAGCCTGCTTCTCCCTCTGCCTGTGTCTCTGCCTCTCTCTCTCTCTCTCTCTCTCTCTCTGAATAAATAAATAAAATATTTTTAAAAAATCTCTTGTGCTTATAGCTCAGCTTTTTTTTTTTTTAAGATTTTATTTATTCTTGAGAGACACAGAGACAGAGGCCAAGACGTAGGCATAGGGAGAAGCAGACTCCCTGGAGGAGCCTAGATTGGATTTTAGTAATCTGGTGAAAAACATATAGTGATACTGTGGCACAAGTATCTAATAAAAATACTTGTTTATGGTGTTCATATTCCTCCAGTCTTAGCCTCATCTGATACAGAAACAGTCCCATGCTATGCAAACTTCTTTTACCCAGACATCATAATCCTAGTGGAGAGCTCTGAAAAAGTGACACATATGCATTTCATCAACTTAAACAACACTGATTATGTTTACTAAGAATGGTAATATTACATAAATTTTAAAAGTATATACTAGTGAAATTAGAAAATTTATTAATGTATTTCCAAGAATTCTACATTAAAAAATATCATACACCTTAGCTCTAAATATGTCATTTTATAAAATGTGATTAAAAATTAAGGTAATAAATAAAATTTTTAGCTGAGATGTAGTGCTAAATCCTATTTCATACTGACATCACCAGAGATTTTAGAATTTAAGAGTTATTTAAAATAGTTCAAAAAGTTATTCAAAGAGTTATTTTACTTAAGCAATTAGTTCAGTAATAAGATAAAAATATAGAAAATATATATTTTTTAAAATAACCACATAACATTGAAAAGCCAGAAGCATATTATAAATTTTAGATAGACTAGGATTCACTATATTCAAAGATAATAGAACTTAGAAAAGCATTACATTAAAATATATGTCACACAAAGTTTGCCATTTTAATCATTCTTAAGTGTACAGTTTAGTGGCATTGATAGAATTGTGCAACTATCATCATGATCCATCTCTATAATTCATCTTGCAAAACTGAAAATCTGTACCCATTTACCAATCGGTAATTCTCCATTACTCTTTTCTCCCAGGCCCTGGAAGCCACAATTCTACCTTCTGACTCTGGAAATTGACTACTCTAAATAGAATCATATCTTTTTGTGTCTGGTTTATCTCACTGAGCATAATATCCTTAACATTCATCCATGTTGTACCACAATTTATTCCTTTTTAAGGCCAAATAATATTTTATCCTGTGGAGTTACCATATTTTGTTTATCCATTCATTCATCCATGGAAACTTGGGTTGCTTCCACCTTTTGGCTATTGTGAATAATGCTGCTATAAATAGGAGTGTGCAAATAGCTGTGTGAGTTCTTATTTTCAATTCTTTTAAGCAAATGCCCAGAGGTGAAATTGCAGTATAATATACTAATGATATTTTAATTTTTTAAGGACTCACCGTACCATTTGTTATTCATATTTCACTATTTCATATTTCCACTAATACTACTAGTTCTTTTTTATCCATATATATGATTTGCGAGTAATGATAACTTTACCTGTTCTCATCCAATTTTTATGCATCTAATATCTTTCTTTACCAAATATCAATAAGGCACAGTTTTCTGCTATAAAATTTTCAGTTATATAACATGAGATAGTTATCTTCAGGATTTAATTTAATGAAATGAACCAGGTTCACTCATTGTCAAAAAGCAAGATTCTAAACCAAATATTTCAGAACACAATAAATCATTACTTTTAAATGAAAAAGAATCTCTATTAGCTAAAATATTACCATAACTTGGCTATAAGACCTTTGTATTTTACTGATCTAATAAACTGTCATAATTCAGTATATATTTATAATTAATTACTAGTGTGAATTCTTCTATTTTGAGTTAATGTACAACACAAAATAAATGTTAAACTCTGAGTAAATTTGACAAAGGTAAATCGCAAGTATTTGAAATTTCAAAAAAATATATTATGGAACATATTAAACTATTACTAAGTACTATGAACTAAATTGTGTTCCCTCAAAATTCACATGTTGAAATTCATATGTCCAAACCCACAATGTGACTATATTTAGAGTTAGGGGGGCAATTAAGGCTAAATGTGGTCCCAAGAGTGGGCCCTAATCCTACAAAACTGGTGTCCTTATAAGAAAATGAGAGAGACCAGAGGACTTTCTATCTTCCCACTGGTACAGAGAAAAGACCACTGTGAGCACACAGCAAGAAGGTGGCCATCTAAAGTCAAGGAGAGAAATCTCACCAGACACCACCATGTTGGTACCTTGACTATAGGCTTCTCACCTACCGTACTATGAGAAAATAAATGTCTGTTGTTAAAGCTTAAAAAAAAAAAAGCATTACACTATTTAAAGGTAATTTTTTTTTAAATTTTATTTATTTATAATAGTCACAGAAAGAGAGAGAGAGAGGCAGAGACAACATAGGCAGAGGGAGAAGCAGGCTCCATGCACCCATGCACCGGGAGCCCGACGTGGGATTCGATCCCGGGTCTCCAGGATCGCGCCCTGGGCCAAAGGCAGGCGACAAACCACTGCGCCACCCAGGGATCCCTATTTAAAGGTAATTAATGTAAAAATATAGAACTGAGAATACTAGATAATTGTCATAGAAGTAGCACAGCAGTAGACTAGTGTGTATCTGTCCTTATCACTAAGTGACTTTTCAGGAAATACTTACTGTATGAATGAACTGGGATAGTTGTAAGAATATGCATTTGTCAACTTAACTCTGGATTACGACTTCCATGATCGATCATGCCAAACACACTTCGTGTATATACAAAAAAGTCACTTAACTGTTTTTTTTATTTAAATCCAAATTTTTTAATATATAGTATAACATTGATTTCAGAATTTAGTGATTCATGACTTACATATAACACCCAATGCTCATTATAAGTGCCCTCCTTAATGATTATCACCCATTTAGCACTTCCACCACCCTCCTCCTTCAAGTAACCTCTGTTATTTGTCTGTGTTAAGAGTCTCTTATGCTTTGCCTGTTTGTTCTTATTTTTCCTTCCACTCCCCATATTCGTGTTTTGTTTCATAAATTCCATGAGCGAAATCATAATATTTTGTCTTCCTCTGACTTTTTTGCTTAGTATAAAACACTCCAGTTCCATCCACATTGTTGCAAATGACAAAAGTTCATTCCTTTTGAAGAATGTATACATACATATATACATGGACATTTGGACTCTTTCTACAATTTGGCTATTGTTGATAGTGCTATAAACACTGGGGTGTAGGTGCCCCTTCGAATCAGCATTTTTGTATTCTTTGGGTAATACCTAGTATTGCATTTCCTGGGTCATAGGGTAGTTCTATTTTTTACTTTTTGAGGAACCTCCATACTGTTTTCCAGAGTGGCTGTACCAGCTGGCATTCCCACCAACAGTGTTAAGAGGGTTCCCCATTCTCTGCATCGTCGCCAACATCTGGTGTTTCCTGACTTATTAATTTTAGCCGTTCTGACTGGTGAGAGGTAGTATCTCATTGTGGTTTTCATTTGTATTTCCCTGATGCAAGTTATATTGAGCATTTTTTCATGTGTCTATTGGCCATTCATATATATTCTTTGGAGAAATGTCTGTACATGTCTTCTGCCCATTTCTTGACTGGACTATTTACTTTTGGGGTGTTGAGTTTGATAAGTTCTTTATAGCTCTGGGATACTACCCCTCTACGTAATAAGACACTAGCAAATATCTTCTCCCACCCCATAGTTTAGTTTACCTTTTAGTTTTGCTGACTGTTTCCTTTGCTGTGTAGAAGCTTTTTATCCTGATCAAGTTGCAATAGTTCATTTTTGCTTTTGTTTTCTTTGTCTTAAGGACTTATCTTGAAAAATGTTGTTATGGCTGATGTCAGAGAAGTCACTTGCCTTTGGAGACGAGTCCAGCTAGAAGCTGCTGCTATCAAAGAAGTTGCTGCCTGTGTTCTTGTCAAGAATTTTGATGTTTTCCTGTTCCTACATTTAGGTCTTTCATCCGTTTTGAACTTTTTTTGTGTATGGTGTAAGAAAGTGGTCCAGTTTCATTCTTCTACATGTGGCTGTCCAGTTTCCACATTTGTTGAAAAGACTTTTTGTCCACTGGGCATTGTCAAAGATTAGTTGACCAGAGAATATTGGGTCCTATTCTGTTCCACTGAACTACGTGTCTAGTTTTGGGCCAGTACTATACTGTCTTGATTATTATAGCTTTGTAATACAGCTTGAAGTCTGGAATTGTGAATGGCTCCTGCTTTGGTTTTCTTTTTCAACATTCCTCTGGCTATTGAGATGCCCTTACCAATTGAGATGCCTTTTATTTCTTTTTGTTGTCTGACTGCTGAGGCTAGGACCTCCAGTACATTGTTGAACAACAGTGGTGAGAGTGGACATTCCTGTTGTGTTCCTAACCTTAGGTGGAAAAACTGAAAGTTCTTCCCCATTGAAGATGATATGAGCTGTGGGTCTTTTATATATGAATGCCCCTTACAAGGTATATATTCCCTCTATTCTTATACTGTGGAGAGTTTTTATCAAGAAAGGATGCTGTATTTTGTCAAGTGCTTTTTCTGCATCAATTGAGAGGATCATAGAATTCTTGCCCTCTTCTTTATTAATGTGGTGTATCATGTTGATTGATTTGTGGATATTGAACCACCCAGGAATGAATCCCACTTGGTCGTGGTAAATAATCCTGTTAATGTACTGTTGGATCCTATTGGATCCCAGGAGTGAATCCCACTTGGTCATGGTGAATAATCCTGTTAATGTACTGTTGGATCCTATTGGCTAGTATCTTGGTAAAGATATTTGCATCTGTGTTCATCAGGGATACTGGTCTGTAATTCTCATTTTTAGTGGGGTCTTTGTCTGGTTTTGGGATCAAGGTAATGCTGGCCTCACAGAATGAGTTTGGAAGTTTTTCTTCCATTTCTATTTTTTGGAACAGCTTCAGAAAAATAAGTATTAACTCTTCTTTAAATGTTTGGTAGAATTCTGCTAGGAGACTACCTGGTACTGGACTCTTGTTTGTTGGGAGGTTTCTAATTACTGCTTCAATTTCTTTGCTTGTTATGGGTCTGTTCAGGTTTTCTATTTCTTCCTGTTTTAGTTTGATATTTTATATGTTTCTAGGAATGCATCCATTTCTTTCAGATTCCCTAATCTGTTGGCATATAATTGCTCATAATATTTTCTTACAACTCTATTTCTTAGATGTTGGTTGTGATCCTTTCATTCATGATTTTTATTAATTTGGGTCCTTTCTCTTTAATTTTTTTAAAGACTTTATTTATTTGAGAGAGACAGAGCTCAAGCAGGGGGAAGGGCAGAGAGAGAACCAGATTCCCTACTGAGCAGGGAGCGCAATGTGGGACTCAATCCCAGAACCCTGGGATCATGACCTAACTGAAGGCAGACACTTAAATGACTGAGCCACCTAGGCACCCCTCTCTTTACTTTTGGTAAGTCTGGCTAGGAGTTTATCAATTTTGTTAATTCTTTCAAAGAACCAGCTCCAGGTTTTGTTGATCTGTTCTACTAGATTTTTAAAATTCCTATGTTACTTATTTCTGCTCTGATCTTATTTCCCTTTTTCTGCTGGTTTTAGATTTTATTTGCTGTTCTTTTTCCAGCTCCTTTAGATGTAAGGTTAGGCTGTGTATCTGAGACTTTCCTTGCTTCTTGAGGAAGGCTTGTAATGCTATAAACTTCCCTTTATGAGTACCTCTGATTCATCCCTGGACTATCATGTTTTCATTTTCATTTGCTTCCACATATTTTTTATTTCTTCTTTAATTTCCTGGTTAACCCATTTATTCTTTAGTATGATGCTCTTTAACCTCCAAGGATCTGTAGTCTTTCCAATTTTTTTTCCTGTGGTTGACTTCAAGTGTCCCAGCACTGTGGTTTGAAAATATACATGGTATGATTTCCATCTATTTTTTTTCACTGGTTGAGGCCTGTTTTGTGACCCAGTATGTGATTTATTCTGGATAACGTTCCATGTGCACTTGAAAAGAATGTGTATCCTGTTCCTTTAGGATGAAATGCTTTGACTATATCTGTGAAGTCCATATCGTCCATTGTCATTCAAAGCCATTGTTTCCTTGCTGATCTTCTCCTTAGATAATCTGTCCATTGCTGTGAGTGGGGTGTTAAAATGTACTATTATTGTATTATTACCAATAAGTTTAAGTTTGTTATTGATTTGTATATTTGGCAGCTCCCAAATTGTAGGCATAAATATATACAACTGTTAGATCTTCTTGTTGGATAGACCCCTTTTTTCTTCATCTCTTATTAGTCTGTTTTATTTTTTTATTATTTTTTTTATTAGTCTGTTTTAAAATCTAGTTTGTCTGATATAAGCATTGCTACCCCAGCTTACTTTTGATGTCCATTAGCATGATAAATGGTTCTCCACCCTCTCACTTTCAATATAGAGGTGTCTTTGGATCTAAAATAAGTCCCTCTTGCAAGCAGCATATCGCTGGGTCTTATTTTTTTAATCCATTCTGATACTCTATGTCTCCTAATTGGAGCATTTAGTCCATTTATATCCAGGGTAATTACTGAAAGATAGGACTTTAGTGCCCTTGATTTACCTATAAAGTTGTTGTTCCTGTAGATTGTCTCTGTTCCTTGCTAGTCTTTGTTGCTTTTGGTCTCTTTCTCTTGCTCAGTGGGTCTCCTTTAACATTTCTTGCAGAGTTGAGTTAGTGTTCATGAACTTCTTTAGTTTTTGCTTGTCTTGGAAACTGTCTATCTCTCCTATTCTGAATGACAGCCTTGCTGGATATCGTATTTGGGGCTGCATGTTTTTTCCCATTCAGTATGTTGAATGTATCATGTTACTTTCTCTTGGTCTACCAAGTTTCTGTGGACAGGTCTGCTGCTGACTTTGTGTGTCCACCCTCAGAGATTAAGGACCTTCTGTCCCTAGCTGCCTTCAGAATTCTCCCTTTATCTTTGTATTTTGCAACTTTCACTATGATATCTCTTGGTTTTGACCTGTTTTTGTTAACGTTGAGGGGAGTTCTCCGTGCTTCTTGGATGAGAAGGCCTGTTTCCCTCCCCAGATTAGGGAAGTTCTCAGCTATAATTTGTTCAGGTAAACCTTCTGCCCCCTTTTACCTGCTCTTCTTCTCCTGGGATTCCTTTGACACAGGTATTATTGCATTTTGTGGAATTGCTGAGTTCCCTAAGTCTATTTTCATGATCTATTAGTTTTCTTTCCATTTTCTTTTCAGCTTCATTGTTTTCCTCAATTTTATCTTCTATATTACCTATTTGATCCTCTGATTCTTCCATCCTCATTGCAATTACATCCAGTGGGCTTTCACTTATAGCACTTTTTTTATTTTGACCTAATTTTTAGGTCTTTTATCTCTGTAGCTAAGGTTTCTTTGATGTCTTCTATGCTTCTTTCAAGCCCAGCTAGTGGTCTTATAACTGCTGTTCTAAATTCTTGTTCAGATATATTGCTTACATCTGTTTTGAGCAAATCCCTGGCTGTGATTTCTTCTTGATCTTTCTTTTGGGGAGAATTCTTCCATCTTTTCATTATGTCTGGGTTTCTGTCTTTTGTGTATTAAGAAAGATTGTTATGTTTCCTGCTTCTCAGAGTAAAACTATATTAAGAAGGGTCATACACTGTCCAGGGCCTGGTGCTTTAGGCAGTGTTTCTGGTATATGTTGTGTGCACTCTGCTGTTGTGTTTTGGCTGTTCTTTCCCCCAGGTCAGTCCTCTACAGAGTTTCTCCTTGCTTGCAGTGGGAAGTGTTTGGACCTTTAATTAGGTGTGCTTTGATAAAAGCCTGATAAAAAGAAAAAAAAAAAAAAAACAGCCTGATCCAAGAAAAGGGAAAGGAAAAGGAACAGAAAAAAAACAACTAAATAAACAAAAACACTATAAACCTGATTCCAAAGAAAAAAGAAAAAAAAAAGGAGCCAGATATATATATATATATATGTATATGTATATATACATATATGTATATATGTATATATATATGTATATATATATGTATATATATATGTGTGTGTATATATATATATATATATATATATATAAAGGGGGGGAACAAACCAACAAAAACTATAAGCCTAATTCCAAAGAAAAATTAAAAGATTAAAAAAAGAAATTTATTCCTATTTCCACCAGAACTGAAGCTGACATTTTGGAGCACTTTATGATCAGCAGACTTGGTTCATGTTGGGGTAGGGTGACCGCTGTATTGGTCTTCTGAGTGAAAGGCCCACTGCACTGGCTCACAGTCAGACCTGCCCTAGTAAAGATGCCCCTGCAGAGTGCAGGGGGGGCAGTATTTGGTGTAAGTAACTTCAGCTTCCATTGGAAGCACTGTGTTTCTCTCTGAAGTCCCACTGTGCTAGTGGGCAGGGGATGGTGAGGGCAGAAGATCATATCACCCTGCTCTCTCACCCCCAGGAAGGGGAACTTGTGGCACTGCTGTTCAGGTGGCCATCACAGAAAAGTGAAAAATCTTCCCTTCTGTGTTCCAGGCTTTTGTCAGATCTTTGCCCTCAGCCATTAGCATGCTGGGTGCCACGGTTCTCCTTTGTTTCATCTCTGGCCAGAGGCTGGGATTCAAAACTCCAAATCTTAAAGGACCATAAAGGCCCACACCTGCTCCCCTCCCCCAGAGGAGAGCTTCCCAGCACTGCGCCCAGCACTGCTCTGTCCCAGAAAAGCAGTCACATACTTGTGAAGGTGCCAGAGTCTATGGTGAAGCCCCGTAGACAGCAAAAAGCTGTGACCAGGTAATCTGCCCTCTACTGTGCCTCATTCCTTTTCTGTTGATCAGCTGTTCAAAGGTGCCCAGCGGGCCTCCTATACTTGAAGAGGCAAAATAACCTCTTCTAAATGTAATCCAGGAAGGGGATTGCACTCTTCCAGTGCAACCCAGGGGATCCCCACACTGGGATGTCTAAAGCAAACCCTACACCCTGTTCTCTCTCCTGCTCTCTTCCTGACTTCTCTCAGGAAAAAGGGCTGCCTCCTCTTCGTATCACTAGGGTTTTTCTCTCCCCCAATTCACATCTCTGAACCTTGTATCTGCCATGCTCTCCTTCCAATTATGGAAGCTGTTTCCATAATCCTCAGATCAATTTCCTAGTTATTCAAAATGATTTGATGTTGATCTAGATGTGTTTGAGGGACAAGGCAAGTTCAGGGTCCCCAAATACTCCACTATCTTAACTTCTCACTCTGATTTTTTTTAAAAAACACTTTTCTTAAATATTTAATCCCATTAGGTTAGAATAGCAATAAGTAAGAAGGGAAATACAAATTAATCAATAGGGAAGGCTATTTAGAAAAATACTCTGGGTCTTGTGTATAAATATATATACAAATATTTATAAATCTATATAGATAGATATTTAAGTCATCTGAAAGTTACAATTACTTAAACATATAGGCAAAAAGTAATGGTCAGGGCATCGGTCTGGCTCAGTCAGTACAACATGCAATCCTTGATCTCAGAGTCACAAGTTCACGCTCCATGTTGGGGATAGAATTTACTTATTAATAAATAAATAAAGTGCCAGGGAAAACTTTCCCTTTAAAAAAAAAGTAGTGGTCACCTGTCCCTGTGCCATGCTCTGTGCTAGGTGTTTTCACATTTATAATCTCAAACACAGCTGACCACTGCTTTGTTAAATATGCATTATTTAGGTTGTGAATTGTCCTTGTCTGTCTCCCAATGTAAGTGAAGCTATACTATCAAAAATAGCCAACAGTACCACTACAATGGCTACTGGCAGAGAGGCAGCAGAACAGTGTCAGCAGTGTTAAGTCAAAAGAATGAAGCTTCTATAGAGTTCAGGACATGTGACAGTCAACAATAAGCAGTCCTTTACAAAGATACTGGGTACAGACCAATTAAGTCAGATCAAAAGCACCAAATGCAGTTTAACAAAAAGTACTGTTCAACAAGAAGTTTCAAGCTTTTTATTTCAAAGGTGTAACATATCTTCACCAACAAAAGGAAAATAAATGCAAATTTATTACCCCCACCTACTATCCTGGAAGAGGAGCAGCACAGGAAGTAGAAACAGGTAGATGACAACCACAACTTCTATTCCATATCATGATTTTTTTTTAAGATTTTATTTATTTATTCATGAGAGACACAGAAAGAGAGAGAGAGGCAGAGACACAGGCAGAGGGATAAGCAGGCTCCATGCAGGGAGCCTGACGCGGGACTCGATCCCAGAGTCTCCAGGATCATGCCCTAGGCCGAAGGTGGCGCTAAACCGCTGAGCCATCCGGGCTACCCCCATATCATGATTAAAAATAGCTTAATAAAAAAATCACGGTCCATTGTAAAGGGCAGACTTCCATGTAGATCAACTTTAGAAATCATTTAAGTAACCAACTATAAAATCAAGGGCCAAAAACAAAATCTATAATTATCTAAAAATACTGATTTTTTTCTTTGATACATCAATAAAAACATGCACAGCTCACACAATTTTTCATCCTTTTCCAATTACATAATAGGCAAGGAAGAAAGTGCCAGCCACTTGTATCAACTTTTATAGAGAATTCAGCCCCAAAACAGGAAACAAAATTATTCAAAAGGTCCACATTCAAAATGATCTTGCCAGTATTTTCACTGAAAACAAAGAACAATCTACTCTACATATTTGCATAACTTAGTGCTATTTTCAATCTTCATTCATCAGCAGTTAAATATAAAAGACAATTAGCAATAAATAAATGCACATTTTAAAAATGAGGTCTTTTACTTCTAAATGAGTTACTTTTTCCTTAAAATTAGTCCCTTTGGAGAGCCACAAATTTCAATAATACTGCCATTGATTAAGATATTTTTAAAACTCTATTAGAATTCAAAAGTTTATAAACTTCTGGTCTTAGTCCTGACAAACTATTTGTATTTAACGAATACAAACCTGAATGAATACATGAAACAATTGCGTAAGAGCACTGGAAAGCAACTATCATAGATAAGACCTGAAGTACTATAATCCTTTAGAAAAGAGAACATCAAAATGAGATTCTCATTCACCTGACTTTCCATGAAGGGATCCAATAAAAAAAATGACAGTTTCACTGAGATAAGAAGAAAAAGATTAACTCTGAGAGCTACCATTACAATCTCCACTTTTGGGACTGCCCAGTTCCTAAACAGGATGCAGGGAAATGCTCCAACAAGCCCCGAAGAAAGAATCAGCCAAGAGGCTAAAGAGTTGAGCAGAGCCACATTACATTTACGGGAATAATAAAACATGCACAGTAACTTTTCAAGAGAAACTACAGAAATCAAAAATTAATGAGTAAAATATTTAAAATATTAAAAGAACATATTCATCAACCTTGACTTTTATATCCAGGGAAAACATCTTTCAAAAATGATGACAAATTAAAAACTGACTGGGACGCCTGGGTGGCTCAGTGGTTGAGCGTCTGCCTTCAACTCAGGGTGTGATCCTGGAGTCGCAAGATCAAGTCCCACATCGGGCTCCCTGCATGGAACTTGCTTCTCTCTCTGCCTATGTCTCTGCCTCTCTCTCTCTCTCTGTGTATGTCTCCCATGAATAAATAAACAAAATCTTTTAAAAAATAAAAAACTGATTCACATAGAAGCTGAATGAATGTGCAGCAAACCTGCACTAAAATAAACACTATTAAAATGAGTACTTGAAGTTTTCACTCAAGATGACAGAAGAGTGGTCAGCTGGTCCCTTAAATTTAGCTAGATAACTATAAAAGCATTCTGAACACCCATGAATTCAACCTGGGATGTAAGAAAAGAATACCGGAACTCTTCAAGTAAAAATGTGACCACTTTTGGCAAGGTAGGAGGTGCAGAGAGGTGAATCTGGGGGAAGATAAACGGCAGCGTTAGGGGGGAGCCTCTGTAAACAGGCTACTGGAAAGTGATACCACTCCTGAGGGCAAAATCAGAACCCTTAGAAATCTACTCCAGTGAGAAACATCCCTGCCTCAAAGGTGCTCAGGTGGTGAAATGGGCAGAATTCTAGGTGGGACAGTATGGTCTCAGGATCCTTAGAGTCACAGAATTAATGCAGTGGCCTGAGCTAGTGGAGTTCCCAGGTAATGGGGCTGAAAAACTGGCTGGGGTCAGAGAGCCCAGGAGGGGGTTCTCAACTTTGTTCACCATAGACCAGGAGCCAGCCTATTGGGTGACTTCTCTCTCCCTGCGGAACCTGCAGAGGACTCAAATGCAAGGACCCTCCATCTTCCCCTGGGAAGGGGAGAGCAGGTGCGTGCACATCCCACCACTGCTCTCACTGCTAGCCCCCTACAAAATGCAGTAAGGCAAGACACTCCGACTTTCCCCAGGAGTATTGGTATAAGCATGTACCACAGGAGTATGCAGACTGTGGCACACACAAAAGTGAAGACCATTTATCCCTGAGGGTTTACTGAAGAGAGGGGACTGCCATCTTTCGGCTATAGGGCTAGAGATCAAGGCCTGGTTATTTTTATTTGGATCATCTAAAGAGACCAAAAAGCCTTCAGAGAACAAAAAGCTACACTGAGGATCAGCTTACACTGAGCCCAGCCCCCTGGCAAGGTTGGGTGCAACTCCGCCCAGGCAGACACCTGAGAAGCAGCACAGCAGGCCCTCCCCCAGAAGACCAACTGGAAAAACAGGTGCACAGCGAATTTACAGATCCCATAAGACTAAAACTCCAGAGCTAGGGGAAAATAATATATAGCCTTCAAGGCTTTTGTCTCATGATTCATTTATCTTTCAATTTATAATTTTCCATTACTTTTTCTTTTTTCTCTTTTCAACTAGCTTATTTTATAAACTCTTCGTTTTTAAGTTTCTTTTTTTAACTTTTTTTTACATTTATATTTAATAGATATATACTTCATTTTTGGCTTCATTTCACTCTATTCAATTTTATTTTTGTATAAGTTTTGATTTATTTACAACCTTCAGATTTAGTGTCTGCTAATACAGAGACCAAAATACACTCAAGAACAAATGGATTATCCTGTTTTGTCCACCCTGTGAGATTGTATTCCCTCTTCCTCCCTTTTTGCTTTTTTCCCTTTTGCTTTTTCTTTTGCTGTTCTGTTTTCCTTCCTGACCTCATCAGATTTGTCTAGTGTATATTTTGCTTGGGTCATGGTTGATATTTTTGATTCTGTTCACATGTTCATCCTTCTCTGGACAAAATAACTAGAAGGAGGAATTCACAACAAAAGAAAGAACCAAAGGTAATACTCTCTGCCACAGATCAAATTGATATGGATTTACATAAAATGTCATAGATGGAATTCAGGATAACAATTATAAAGTTACTAGATGGGCTTGAAAAAAGCATAAAAGACACTAGAGAATCTCAGTGTAGAAATGAGACCAATCAGGCTGAAATTAATAATACTCTGAGATGCAGCCTAAATTGGATGCTCTAACAGCTACAGTAAATGAGGCAGAGGGGACAGTGAGTGACAAAGACAAGTTGATAGAAAGGAAGGAACCTAAGGAAAAGATTTAAAAAAACTAATAGCCCATGAGGAGCAGCTTTGAGAAATCAGTAATGCCATGAAAACAACCAACATCAGAATTACTTTAGTGTCTGAGGGTGAAGGGGGTGCCAGAAGGTATATCTGAAGAAATCATAGCTGAGAACTTCCCTAATCTGGGGAAGAAAACAGACATTCATATTCAAGAGGTGGAGAGGACCCCTCCCAAAATCAATAAAAATAGATCAACACTCTGACATATAATAGTGAAGCTTGCAAATTTCAGAGATAAAGAGAAAATCCTCAAAGTAGTTCAAGACAAGAGATTCCTAACATATAGAGGCAGAAACATTAGATTGACAGCACACCTATCCACAGACACCTGGCAGACCAGAAAGGGCTGGCATGATATATTCAGGGTACTAAATGAGAAAAACATGCAGCCAAGAATACCTTATCCAGCAAGGCTGTCATTCAGAATGGAAGGAGTGACAAAGAGCTTCCTGGACAGATAGATACTGAGAGAATATGTGACCACCAAGCCAGCCCTATAAGAAATATTAAGGGGGATCCTCTAAGCGAAGAGAGAGCCCAAGAGTAACATAGGCCAAAAAGAAACTGAGACAATCTACAGAAACAGGGTTTTTAGAGGTATTACAATGGTACTAAATTCATACCTTTCAATGTTATTCTAAATGTAAATGGGCTAAATGCTCCAATCAAAAGACATAGGGTATCAGATTGAATAAAAAAGCAAGACCCATTCATATGCTGTCTACAAGAGACTCATTTTTGACCTAAAGACACCTCCACACTGAAAATGAGGGGGTGGAGAACCATTTACATACAAAAGGACCTCAAAAGAAAGTTTGGGTAGCAATCCTTATAACAAATTAGATTTTAAACCAAAGACTGTATTAAGAGATGAAGAGGAACACTATATCATACTTAAAGGGTCTATGCAACAAGAAGATCTACAATCATAAATATTTATGCTCTTGAGAGCAGCCAATTATATCAACCAATTAATAACCAAAGTAAAGAAATACATATAATAATACATTAATAGTAAGAGATTTCAACACCCCACTTAGAGTGATAGATCATCTAAACAGAAGATCAGCAAAGAAACAAGGGCTCTAAATGATACCTGGACCAGATGGACTTCACAGATACATTCAGAACATTCCATCCTAAAGCAACAGAATTCACATTTTTCTGAACTGCACATGCAACTTTCTCCAGAAAAGATCACATACGAGGTCACAAATCAGGTCACAACTGATACCAAAAGACTGGGATCATACCCTGTATATTTTCAGACCACAATGCTTTGAAACTTGAACTCAATCATAAGAGGAAATTTGGAAGGAAGTCAAATACCTGGAGGTTAAAAAGCATCCTACTAAAGAATGAATGGGTCAGACAGGAAGTTAAAGAAGAATTAAAAAGATTCATGCAAACTAATGAAAATGAAAGCACAAAACCTGTTCAGAATCTTTGGGATACAGGAAAGGCAGTCCCAAGAAGGGAGTATATTTCAATACAAGCTTCTCTCAAAAATTTTTTTAAAAACTCAAATACACGAGCTAATCTTACACCAAAGGAGCTGGAGAAAGAATAGCAAATAAAGCCTAAACCAAGCAAGAGAAGAGAAATAATACAGATTAGAGAAGAAATCAATGAAATAAAAACCAGAAGAACAGAGAACAGATAAACAAACTAGGAGCTGATTCTTTGAAAGAATTAATAAAATAAATAAAACTCCTAGCCAGACATATCTAAAATAAAACAGAATGATCCAAATTAATAAAATCATGAATGAAAGAGGGGAGATCACAACCAACACCAAGGAAATACAAACAATTTTAAGAACATATTATGAGCAACTATATGCCAATAAATTAGACAATCTGAAACCAATGGATCCATTCCTAGAAACATATAAACTACCAAAACTGAAACAAGAAGAAATGGAAAACCTGAACAGACCAATAACCAGCAAGGAAATTGAAGCAGTAATCAAAAACCTCCCAACAAACAAGAGTCCAGAGCCAGATGGTCTCCCACCAGAATTCTACCAAACACTTAAAGAAGAAATAATACCTATTCTCCTGAAGCTGTTTCAAAAAATAGAAATGGATGGAAAACTTCCAAACTCGTTCTGAGGCCAGCATCATTACCTTGACCCCAAAACCAAAGACTTCATCACAAAGGAGAATCACAGACCAGTATCACTGATGAACATGGATGTCAAAATACTCATCAAGAGACTAGCCAGTAGGATCCAATAGTACATTAACAGGATTATTCACCATGACCAAGTGGGATTCATTCCTGGGCTACAAGGGTGGATCAACATTTGCAAACCAATTGTGATAGATCACATTAAGAAAAGAAATGACAAGAACCACATGATCTTCTCAATTGATGTAGAAAAAGCATCTGACAAAATACAGCATCCTTTCTTGATTAAAAACTTTCCACAGTGTAAGGATAGAGGGAACATATCTCAATATCATAAAATCTATATATGAAAAGCCCACAGCCAATATTATTCTCAGTGGGGGAAAACAGATCTTTTTCCCTAAGATCAGAAATACAACATGGATATCTACTCTCACCACTGTTGTTCAACATAGTACTAGAAGTCCTAGCCTCAATAATCAGACAACAAAAAGAAAGAAAGGCATTCAAACTGGCAAAGTAGTAGTCAAACTCTCACTCTTTGCAGATGACATGATATTGTATGTGAAAAACCCTAAAGACTCCATCCAAAAATTGCCAGAACTCATATAGGAATTCAGCAATGTGGCAGGATACAAAATAAATGCACAGAAGTCAGTTGCATTTCTATATACTAACAATGAGATTGAAGAAAAAGAAATTAAGGAATTAATCCCATTTATAATTGCACCAAAAACCATACGATACCTAGAATAAGCCAAAGCGGTACCTTTACCTCTGTACTCTAAAAACCATAGAACACTTATGAAAAAAATTAAGAAAGACGCAAAGAAATGGAAAAACATTCCATGCTAATAGACTGGGAGAACAAATCCTGTTAAAATGTCTATGCTACCCAGAACAATCCACACATTCAATACAATCCCTATCAAAATACCACTGACATTGTTCACAGAGCTGGAACAAATAATCCTAAAATTTGTATGGAACCAAAATAGAAGATGAATGTTGAAAAAGAACACCAAAGCTGGGGTACCAGAATTCCAGACTTCAACCTCTATTACAAAGCTGTGATCATCAAGACAGCATGTACTGGCACAAAAACAGACACACAGATAAATGAAACAAAATGGAGAACCCAGATATGGACCCTCAACTCTATGGTCAACTAATCTTTGACAAAGCAAGAAAGAACATCCAATGGAAAACAGAGTTTCTTCAACAAATGGTGTTGGGAAAACTAGACAGCCACATGCAGAAGAATGAAACTGGACCATTTTCTTATACACAAAAATTCAAAACAGAGGAAAGACCTAAATGTAAGAAAGGAATCCATCAAAATCCTAGAGGAGAACACAGGCAGCAACCCCTTTGACCTTGGCCATAGCCACTTCTTTTAGACACATTTCTAAAGGCAAGGGAAACAAAAACAAAAATGAACTACTGGGAAAATACATGTATTATATTCTCCTATTCAATTCAAAGTTTGGCTGGATTTTGATAAAATTCTAGGTTATAAATCATTTTCCATCAACATTTTGAAGACATCACTCCACTGTCTCCCACAGTTAAAGTCCAGTCCTTTGTATACACCATGCTCTTTTCTATCTCTGAGCGCTAGCTGAATCTTCTTGGTCTCAATACTCTGAAATTTCACAATGATATGGCTCTATTTTCATCCATTTGTGTTAGGTATTTGCTGGGTCCTTTCAATATGAAAAGCCATGTCCTCCCATTCTGGAAAATTTTCCTGAATTATTTCATAGCCAATTTCCTTCCCTCAGCTTCTTTCCTCTATGTTTCTGAATCTCCACCAACTGATGTCCTCTTAAAGCCGACTTTGCATTGTCTTATCTTCTCTAATCTTCTATGACTTGTATTTTTTTTTTATTTTCCCACCCTTCTACTGAGATTTTCCATTCCTGCTATCATGTTTTTTAATTTCCAAGAACTCCTCTCTGTTGTCTAATGTTCCTTTTTAATAGTATCCTGTTGTAGCTTCATGAATGCAATGTCTTCTTTTATCTCTGAGGAAATCATTCACAAGGCTTGTTTTCTAAGTTTTCTCCACCCTATGTAGTCTCCTTCCCATGAGTTTCTTTTTCTTTTCTTTCTTCTTTTTTTGGAGGAAAGAAGAGCCATTGTTCATATTAAAGGCATCCTCAAATACATGGAATCATTGGTTGTCTGCTCATATTTAAAAGAAAGGAAATCAAAAGTATATTAGAAGCTCTAAATGCATGGGTGAATGAATCTTGCTGACCTTATAATTCACTGTTTAGAGATCTCACTACCATTTGTTGTGAAAACCCTGATATCAGAGTATCAACTGGGGTCTAGTCAGGAGACAAAAACCAATCTTTCAAACAAGAAAAATGTATTATTAAAAAACCATTAATAGGTAAAAGATGGTAAATGACTAAAATATAAACGAGAACTCTAAGATGTAACCAAGGTAGCAACTATGAAAAGATATTGCCATCTTTACAGCTAAGAGAAAAGTAAACAAGAAAAACAGCTTAGTAACTTACAGGTCTTAAAAAGCGAAGATACTGATCTTTGATGAAATGGTGGGCCACTGCAGAAACATGCTATTCTGCTGCAGTGGTAATTGCTGGAGGCCACTCACCAAAACCAAGACTGCTACTTGCCATGAAGAATAGTGTAGAGACCAACTGCGTGAAGAGCAGTTAACTCCAGGGTTAAAATAAAAACAGGAAGAACCAAGTCCATTCATCACCCAAGCAAGTAGTCTCCCTACAGTACCTCTTTATTGGCAGAACCTAACAAATATTTAGCTGGCAAAGAAGAAATGTGGTTTGCAGAGTCTCCAGCTTTAGCATCATAAAAAAGGGCTAAGAAGGGCAGGTTCAGAATTCAGAGACAATAAGTCAATAACTGGCACAATCAATATTTCTAAGTCCCTCATCTTGCCCTATTCAGACTGTCCCCAAAGAGTCTTCTAATCTTTTGTTTTGGAAGGTAAAGGTCTGACTTCCAGTATTTCCAGAGCCAGGTGGGAGATAAAGGCTAGAAGTTTCTGTATTCAGCATGCACATTGTCACAATCCCCAGTTTTCAATACAAAGCCTATCTCCTATGGAACTGTGAAGTCTCCCAACCCACAAATGCTCTATTTATCCTCTAACAAAAATAAACCTCAAAACTTCTACCAGGATGGGGCACCTGGGTGGCTCACTTAATTAAGTGACTGACTTTGGTTTCAGCTCAGGTCATAATCTCAGGGTCATGAGATCGAGCCCTGTGTTGGGCTTTGTACTTAATACTGAGTCTGCTTTGGGCTCTCTCTCCCTCTCCCTTTGCGCCTCTCTCTCTCAAATAAATAAACAAACAAACAAACTACCTTGTACCAGGATAAGAGAGGAGCTGCCACCAAATGAAATGAAGGTAGAAGAAGAGCTATATAATTTCATCCTCATTTCCAAAATTCCTGTCTTTCAATTCCTGTCTTTTAAGGATCTGCAGTATAAAGAAGGTTGGTTCCCAGCTTTTTTCTACTACATGCCTGGGATTCAGTTACCTTCGATGGGTAAAGCCATAGTTTCCACTCTTCCAATGCCTTGCCAACTTTGCTTATTCTTGTGGGTGCACTGCAATTTTAAACCTTTATACTTTCATTCTGTAGTATTTCAGAAAAAAGTAAAGTCAAATACGAATATTCAATACTCCATTGTAACCCAAAAGTTCCCAAACATTCTTTCAATATGGTAGCAAATTTTCATCCTTTTGGGAGTTTGTAAAATTATTTTGAGGGGCATTCCAAATAATTTTTGAAAAAAAAAGCTCAATATTAGAATTAATTATATAATCTACCATTGTGACTTTTCTAAACATAACATTCATCTAGATGTTATATAATCTACCATTGTTAAACTGTTCTCTCTTCTCTTTGTACTCTCATTTCCTACCTATTCACTGCTGTTTCCTAGTATACCTTCATCAGGATACACCATTGGTTTTGTGAATAGGATAAATGGAATGGATCTTGGGAGACCAGGGTTCTACTTCTAGTTCTGTTGTGGATGATTTATAATAGCATGACTTTGTATTAATTATATAATTATATAATCTACCATTGTGACTTTTCTAAACATAACATTCATCTAGATGTATATGCCGTAACATTTGTTTTTAAACTGTTTCTAAATTTATGGTCACATTTAATAATAAATGAAAGAATGATTATATAATCTACCATTGTGACTTTTCTAAACATAACATTCATCTAGATGTATATGCCGTAACATTTGTTTTTAAACTGTTTGTAAATTTATGGTCACATTTAATAATAAATGAAAGAATGAAGAATTTTAAAAGCAGAATTTTTAAAAGAATTTTAAAAGTCTTTTAAAAAGACCTGGGGTGCCTGGGTGGTGCAATCAGTTAAGCATCCATCCAACTCTCTTGGTTTCAGCTCAGGTCATGACCTCATGGTCCTGAGATCAACTCCCACAGGGGCTCCATGCTCAGTGTAGAGTCTGCTTGTGACTCCCTCTCTCCCTCTCCCTCAACCCTTCCACACCACACTCTCTAATAAGTAAAAATAATTTTTTTAAAAAAAAAACAAAAAGAATGAATACCTGACAGAGGTCACCTGGGTGGCTCAGTTGAGCATCTACCTTCTACCTAGGTCGTGACCCTGGGGTCCTGGGATTGAGCCCCGTGTCAGCAGGGAGCCTGCCTCTCCCTCTCCCTCTGCCCTTCCCCCCTGCTCATGCTCGCATACTCTCTCTCTCTCTCTCTCTCTCTCTCTCTCTGATAAATAAATAAAACCTTTTTAAAAAAGACCTGGCACAAAAAGAGATAAAGATGTTATGCAAAGATGCATGATCTGTTCTCAGTCCTAGTAGCAGCACCCAAAGCGTAATAGAGAAATTGAGAGGAATACCATCCAGCATATCTGAACATACCTGTGCTTTTCCTGCGAGAAGCCCAAACTTCACCTATCAGCCTAAAATGTCTATGGAAAAAATAGCTATTTTGAATATCTTACAGAGCGGAACCTAAGGCATCACAAAGTCATGCTGTTATAAATCATCCACAACAGAACTAGAAGTAGAACCCTGGTCTCCCAAGATCCATTCCATTTATCCTATTCACAAAACCAATGGTGTATCCTGATGAAGGTATACTAGGAAACAGCAGTGAATAGGTAGGAAATGAGAGTACAAAGAGAAGAGAGAACAGTTTAAGATGCCTGGGCCACTCATCAAAGATCTCATGAGACTTCGATTATCAGCATCATTCTGAACCCCTGATAAATCTGATTTCAAGTATAAACACAAAACTACAAAAAAAATTTACAATCCTCCTCTGCACCACAAACCCAAGGGAGGCAAACACATATCTATTTAAACTTCAAATCCTGAGGCTTCTTTTTTATAACCCAAAATATATTAGTAACTTAACAAACTCTCATACAATACTCCACAAATGAAAACCTTCCTAACCTCTATTGTTCAAATGTCCAAAAACAGAAAGCCTCATAAACACACCTGTTAAGTGTTTATTTGTTCACTTATGAAAGTAACCTATTTGGAGAAACAGCAAGCCCTACACAACTCAATAGACTTTAGAAGTGAATCTCAAGAAATAGTTGTTTTTCCAAAACTAGAGTCTCAATGAATTCCAAATAGCTTACTCAGAGCAGACAAGCAGAATCCTTTCTGCCACATACTACCTATCTTCTCTTCACTCTCATAAGGTTCAGTTTCCTCAAATAAATATGGAGGCAGTAATGTTTCACAGGTCATATTAAGTATTAGCTGAAATAATGAATGTATAATATCTACCACTATTGCCCAGAACATGGTAGAGAGCAAATGATTATTATGAAACTCTTAATTACTTTTAAACATTAACTTAAGTTGCAAACATAATTAAAAATCTTCCAAAAGCATTTAAAAGTAATAGTTAAGAGTTCAGAGTTATATTATATAAATGTACACTAAGTACCGTGATTTGAAATTCTGTGACAAATACATAAATCATACATAAATCATACATAAATCATTTCTTAAAGTGAACAGAAATAGTCTTTATAGTCACAAGGAGACTTTCTTATCAGAAAGACGCAAATTTTCTTACCCATAAAATTACATTAAAACTTAAAGTTTTTATTTTTTTCAAGTTTTTATTTAAATTCTAGTTAACAGGTTCAGTTGGATCCTGGTGGCAGCTGCAGCGGCTCTCATCTCTTCTGACCCGTTTTGCTATCTCCCTTTCGCTTCCGGAAACATGGCCTCTAGCGTGGCGGTTTCTGATGCTGTCAGAAGTGTTCAATGACATGAAGGTGCGTTAAGTCTTCAACACCAGAGGAGGTGAAGAAGCGCAAGAAGACAGTTCTTTTCTGCCTGAGTGAGGACAAGAAGAACATCATCCTCGAGGAGGGCAAGGAGATCCTGGTCGGTGATGTGGGCCAGACTGCCGACGACCCCTACACCACCTTTGTCAAGATGCTACCAGACAAGGACTGCCACTATGCCCTCTATGATGCATACTATGAGAGCAAGAAGGACCTGGTGTTTATCTTCTGGGCACCTGAGTCTGCACCCCTTACGAGCAAAATGATTTATGCCAGCTCCAAGGATGCCATCAAGAAAGAGCTGACCGGGTTCAAGCATGAGTTACAAGCAAACTGCTACGAGGAGGTCAAGGACCACTGCACCCTGACAGAGAAACTGGGGGGGGCAGTGCCATCATCTCTCTGGAGAGCAAGCCTTTGTGAGCCCCCTCCAGCCCCCTGCCTGGAGCATCTGGCAGCCCCAGACCAGCCCATGGGGTTGCAGCTGCCCCCTTCCTGCCAGACCGGAGGGGCTGGGGGGATCCCAGCAGGGGGAGGGCAATCTCTTCACCCCAGTTGCCAAACAGCCCCCTCACCCTCTGGACCTTCCTCCTCCCTCTATCCCTGATGGTTCTGGCTTTCCCAAACCATTTTTGATCTTCTGATTCCTCTTGGGTTGAAGCAGACCAAGTTCCCCCCAGGCACCCCAGTTTGGGGGGGGGGCTGTATTATTTTTTAACGACACCCCAGCTCCTCACCTGTTCCTCCCTTTTCCCATGCTGTCAACTTCTAACCGCAATAGTGACTCTGTGCTTGTCTGTTTAGTTCTGTTTATAAATGGAATGTTGTGGAGATGACCCTTCCTTGCGCCACCTGGTTCCCCTCCCCTTTTCCCCTGGTCTTGGCACTCATGGAAACAGGACCAGTAAGGGACCTTCAATTAAAAAAAACCAACAACACACACTAAATAAATAAATAAATAAATAAATAAATAAATAAATAATAAATTCTAGTTAACATAGAATGTAATTTTGGTTTCAGAAATAGAATTTAGTGATTTAATATTTACATATAATATCCAGAGCTCATCACAAGTGCCCTCTTTAATACCCATCACCATTTACCCCATTCCCCTGCCCACCTCCCCTCCAGCAACCCTCAGTTTGTTCTCTATAGTTAAGAATCTCTTATGATTTGCCTCCTTTTTTTTCCTTCTTTCCCCTTTGTTCTTTGTTTTGTTTCTTAAATTCCACATTTGAGTGAACCTTTCTCTGACTTATTTCTCTTAGCATTATATTCTCTAACTCCATCCACATCATTACAAATGGCAAGATTTCATTCTTTTTGATGGCTGAGTAATTGATTTTATACAGACATCACATCTTTATTCATCAGTTGATGGACATTTGGGCTCTTCCCATATTTTGGCTATTGTTGATAATGTTGCTATAAACATTGGGGTGCATGTGCCCCTTCAAATAAGTGTATTTGTATCCTTTGGGTAAACACCTAGTAGTGCAATTGCTGGGTCATAGGTAGTTCTGGTTTTTTTTTTGTTTTGTTTTGTTTTTAAAAGATAAACATTTTATTTCAATAGCTTCACCAAAAATATTTTTCCTCCTTTTTGTTTTTGTCTTTTTTCTTCAAAGATTGTATTTATTTATTCATGAGAGACACACAGAGAGAGGCAGAGACATAGGCAGACGGAGAAGCAGGGAGCCTGATGTGGGACTCGATCCCAGGATCCCAGGATCCCAGGATCATGACCTGAGCCGAAGGCAGATGCTCAACTGCTGAGCTCCCCAAGTGTCCCGGTAGTTCTATTTTTAACTTTTTGAGGAACCTCCATATTTTCCAAAGTGGCTACACCAGTTGGCATTCCCACCAACAATTTAAGAGGATTTACATTTCTCCACATCCTCACCAACATCTTTTATTTCCTGACTTGCTAATTTTAGCCATTCTGATGAGTGTGAGGTAGCATCTCAGTATAGTTTTGATTTGTATTTCCCTAATGATGAGTGATGCTGAACATCTTTTCATGTGTCTTTTAGTCTTCTGTATATCTTCTTTGGGAAAATGTCTATTCGTGTCCATTTCTTAACTGGATTATTTATTTTGGGGAGTGTTGAGTGTGTTATGTGGACAGCAACATGTAGAAGAATGAAACTGGACCACTTTCTTACACCATACACAAAATAAATTCAAAATGGATGAAAGACTTAAATGTGAGACAAGAAGCCATCAAAATCCTAGATGAGAACACAGGCAGCAACCTCTCTGACCTAGGCTCTAGCAACTTCTTACTAGACACATCTCTGAAGGCAAGGGAAACAAAAGCAAAAATGAACTATTAGAACTTCATCATTCTGCACAGTGTAGGAAACAATCAACAAAACTAAAAGGCAACCTACGGAATGGGCAAAGATATTTGCAAATGACATTATAGATAAAGGGTATTTAAAAGCTTAAGTTTTTAAATGCCATTAGAAAGTGGAAGCAAATACTAATCCAAAAAAGAACAATAGAAACTAATAAAGATGGTACCCAAACTTGGAGTCTTTTATTACATAATTTTTCAACAATACCTTCTTTCATTTATATATATATATATATATATATAACAAAGTTTACACTGGTTTGCAGATGCTGATACTGACTCTTAGTCTGAATATTATAGAAAGGCAAGACAAGAAAAGGAAAACCAGGGGCAGCCCGGGTAGCTCAGCAGTTTAGCACCACCTTCAGTCCAGGCATGATCCTGGAGACCCACGATGGAGTTCCACGTTGGGCTCCCTGCACGGAGCCTGCTTCTCCCTCTGCCTATGTCTGTCTGTCTGTCTGTCTCTCTATCTCTCATGAATAAATAAAATCTTAAAAAAAAAAAAAGAAATGGAAAACCAAATATTAAGCAAATGAAAAGTTGATACAAAATAGTCTTACTGGTTGGAATATGCATGAATCAAAAATTAGAAGAGGAAATCAGGAGATTTCTAGATGACTTATACTGGCTCACCTTGCCTATTCACTGATAGATTCACCTTGAGCAACATGAATACTGAATTATTTCTTTTCTCCTTCTGCAAACAAAATAACTATTGTACATTTGGATTCATTCTAATCACAGAGAAACTAAAGAATTAATAAATATTTACATTACTTAGATCTCTTGGAATAAAAGATTACTTTTAAACTTTTTTTTACAAGTTGATTTTTCACACCACTTTAAAAAAGAAATCTGTTATTAAATATATATTATATATATATTATCGTATCTACAATATAATTTAAGAAAAAATCAGATGTACACTCTCCAGCTTGGTAGTGGAAATTTTCTTACAGAAAAGCCAGCATCAACTTTAGGACTAAGGACAGCACAGGAATAGGCAGATAAGTCAAATCAGACTAAGACAATGAGGGGACAGAAGACAGAAATGTTCAAAGTAAAATGGAAGAAGGGATTGAGTGAGAAACCCATAGTAGGAATACCTACAAGACCCAAAGTCAAAATACCCTATGGATCATGAATCTAGACAGTAAAACAAGGTATGAATAAGATGGCTTCGAAGAGCTATACGGGTAACAAATCAGCAAACAGACACAATGGGGATAAGTGACATGAGTCTTCCAGCACAAAGCATATGTCATAAGCAATAAATACTATCTCGGGAAGTATTCTCTAAGGAAGCCAGAGAATTTTACTACACACTGTCATTTATAAACATGCGCCCAGCAAGTGAATTTAAGTGGAATTCCTGGCTTGGAGGGAATGTAATGAAGACAGAGTACCTACTTGAATTGGCTCTTGAAACAATTAGAATTTGGTATTATTTATGACAGGGAAAATGATGTTAACTAACCAACCAAAATCAAGTCTCAGGCCGCCTGACGGTCTCACAAAATAACTTCTAAATCAAAATTCTAAATTTATTTATTTTTTTTTAATTCTAAATTTAAATTCAAGCCAAAACACAATGAGATATTACCTCACATCTGTTAGGATCACTATCATCAAAAATACAAGAGATAACAAATGCTGACAAGGATGTAGAGAAAAGGAAACCCTGGTACACTGTTAATGGGAATGTAAATTGGTACAGCTACTACAGAAAACAGTATGGAAGTTCCTCAAAAACTTAAAACTAGATTCTTTTTTCCATTGTTCATTGTAGCATTATTCACAACAGCTAAGACAAAGAAAACTATCAGTGGATGAATGGATAAAGAAAAGGTGATCTATGTATGTATGTATGTATGTATGTATATTTATCTATTTATTTATTTATTTATTTAAATTATATACTTGTTAAATATATATGTCAAATATTAATTCTAGAAACCAAATAGTAAAACAAGATACAGTGATAATATACTATATATGTATATATGTATCAGCCATGAATTAATCATAGTAATAAAAACAAATACTAATTTAACTAACAGGATGATAAGTATATTGGAAGAATGTAAGAAGCATGTTTGTATATGTTTGGGATGGGAAAGGAGAACAGGGCTAAAATCTTATCTTTCACTGCAGAGTAAATACATAAGAATAAAATGGAAAAAATTAGGGGCATCTGGGTGGCGCAGTCAGCTAAACATCTGCTTCTGGCTCAGGTCATGACCCCAGGATCCTGGGATTGAGCCATGCATGCATCAGACTTCCTGCTCTATGGGAAGTCTGCTTCTCCCTCTCTCTGACCCTCCCCACTGCTTGTGCTCTTGCTTTGTCTCTCTCAAATAAATAATCTTTTTTAAAAATTTGAAAAAATTAATAGAAATATAAACAAGTTCTTTTTCATTGTTGTTTTCTTTATTATTTTATTGCCTTTTTTTTTTTACATTTTTCCAGCTTTACTGAGCTGTAATTAACATATAACTGTGTAAGTTTAAGGTGTACAACATTACACCTTTGATACACTTTGATTTGATACAGATATATACTGGAAAATTATTACCTCCATAGAGCAGCTAGCTAACCCTTCCATCAAGTTACATAATTAGCATTTCGTTTTGTAGTGATGTTTGAGATCTACTCTTAGCAACTTTAAAATATATATTACAGTATTATTAACTATAATCATCATGCTATATGTTAGATCCCAAAATTTATTTTCCTAACATTTTCTTTGGTAGACATTTAGGATGTTATCAATTTTTTGCTCCTACACACAATGCTGTAGGTGTCTTCATATGCACATATGCAGAAGTTTCTTCAGACTAATACATTCAAATATTTCCTACCATGGCCTAGATTTAGAAATAGATTTTGTATCATAATCCCATACACATGAAATTGAAGCAAATCTCACAAAGAAAAAAATCTATGATGCTACATGCGATTATGCCACCTACCAATTGATTACCCCTCAGGACCAATCTACCCTTCTCTATCCTGCTTTTTAATTCTGGAATTAAGTTCTATGATGGTTAATCCTATGTGTTACTCTGGCTGCACTACCTGCATGCCCAGACACTGTTAAATATTATTCTGGGTGTGTATATGAGAGTTTCTGGATCATATTGACATTTTTTATTGGTAAACTGAGTAATAAAGCAGATTGTCTTCCCCAATATGAGTGAGCCTCATCTCATCCAATTTACTGAAGGCTTGAATACAACAAATAGGTGAAATAAGAGAGATTTCACTTTCTTTGCCCATTTTCAAGCTAGGACACTGGCCTCCTCCTGCCTTCAGGTTTATACTCCAACTGAAACTTACACCATCAGCTCTCCTGGTTCTCAGGCCTTCTGACTCTGACTAGAACATTGGTTCTCTGTAGCCTGCCAACTCTAGATCCTGGGACTTCTTAGCCTCTATAACCATACAAACCAATTCCTTGTAATAAATTTATACATACGCATATATATCTCCTACTGGTTTTTCTGGCAATCCTAGACTAATATAGAGCCTATCCACATTTCTTCTTTGCAAACTCACCCACATTAGGCTTTGTCAATAGAGTACTAATGTGACACGGCAAGCCCATAGCAGAAAGGAGTTTCCCTTCTTGGTTCCAGTGCACTATTTTATTGTCAGCACCCTAGCCAGGTGACCGGCATGTTGGAGGCCCAGCAGTGCTTATCTCAGCCACCTCCATAGACAAGCTATGGCTCTTAGGCTCTGGCATCTGAGGAACTGCACTTATGGACCAGCTCTGGCTCACTCATACCATTCCGTAAGTTTTACTGCTACCCAGCAGGTTGTTGCTATTGGCCAGCTCTAACCCATGCCCTCCGGCAAGTTTCTTGACCACTGACAGGCTACATGTTCCTATGGCAGCCATGGCCTTTCCAAAAGGATCTGAATCTTTGCCTTGAGAGAGGAGAGTGTTCTTTTAAATTAATTCCTTGCTTACTGACTTTTCCTCAGTAGTCACTGACTTTGGCACCTGTTACTTCTATAAATTTTTAATGTTTTTTTTTTACCCCTTTTAGTAATTACTTTTTACCAGTTAACATTCATATTAAATATTCCCTATTCAAATTATTACTGTAAGTAGATCATAACTGATATAGCAAAATATTCCTGATATTTTTTATTAATGTTGATAGTGAGCACTAAATGAAATTTGTAATCCATTAATGATTTGATGAGGCTAGCTTTAAAAACACTTCTTTAAGGTATACACTTAGCCATTTAAATGCTAAATCATAGGATATGCACATCTAACATCACAAGATATCCCCATTATCCTCCATATAAGAATTCGCACTGAAAAATATCTGGGTCAACATCTGGAAAGATCAGACTAATTTTATTCTCAAACTAGTATGCATGGACTTGTTCATCACTCTGATTGTAACTTGCTATTCTTTGTTGACAAGACTGAGCATTTCTATGGAGTCCATAGTCATATTTTTGTTCATTTTTCTATTCACTTGTTATTTATTAGCATTGGTTTACATGAGTTCTTTTATATTATCCTTGTCATTTATTGCAAAAAAAAATTTTTCCAGTTTGTAACTTGGTTTTTCATTAATCCATTTCATTGATGCATAATTTACATACAGTATCATGCACAGACTGTGAATGTACCATTCTATAAGCTTTAACAAGTGTAATACACACATAACCCAGATTTCATCAAGACACGGAACTCTTTAATCATCCTGAAAATTCCTTCATGCCTCTTTCCAGTCAATACTCTCCTAGGCAACCACTATTCTATCATCACAGATTTATAGTATTGCTTGTTCTTGAATTTCATATAAGTTGAATCATAGAGAATGTAATTTTTCATATCTGGTTCATTTGTTCAACGTATTTTTTAGATATAACCATGTTGTTGCATCTTTATACTTCTCATAAAATTTACCAAGTCCTTTTATTTTTTAAATTTTTTACTGGTATGTAACATTCATAAGTGTGAAAATCATTAGTCTACAGCTAAGTAAACTTGCAAAGAATATACAACTGTATGTCCACCACTCAGATAAGTAAAATTGCAGCATCCCAAATGCCACTCCTGTCTCTTTTAGTCATTAACATGCACACACTCTTAAATTGAAAGTGATACAGAAAGGAAAATGGATTGCTACTACAAATAACAATATCACAGATACAACTGTAGCAAAAGAAGCCAGATATAAAGGTGGTTATTTCAATATTCCGACAAATATCACCAGCTATATTAGTTTTACCTAATTCAGTACTTTATGTGTACAGGATCATAACAGCACGAACACTTACATCTGACTTCAATCAAGAGTGTATCTGTGAAACTGTGGAAGGAGCCTCGGTGTCCATCGAAAGATGAATGGATAAAGAAGATGTGGTTTATATATACAATGGAATATTACTCAGCCATTAGAAAATACCCACCATTTGTTTCAAAGTGGATGGTACTGGAGGGTATTATGCTGAGTGAAATAAGTCAATCGGAGAAGGACAAAAATTATATGGTCTCATTCCTTTGGGGAATATAAAAAATAGTGAAAGGGAATAAAGGGGAAAGGAGAAAAAATAAGTGGGAAATATCAGAAAGGGAGACAGAACATGAAAGACTCCTAACTCTGGGAAACGAACTAGGGGTGGTGGAAGGGAGGTGGTAGGGGGGTGGGGGTGACTAGGTGGCGGGCACTGAGGTGGGCACTTGACGAGATGAGCACTGGGTGTTATTCTGTATGTTGACAAATTGAACACCAATAAAAAATAAATTTATTGAAAAAAAAGAGTGTATCTGTGAGACTCATCTGTAATGCTGTACGTAATAATTCATTCACTTCCTTTTTGTGTCACATTCAATTGTATGAATATACCATCCTGCTGTTGATGAACATATATTTTTTCCAGGTTGGTTTGCAACAATTATGAATAAAGTGATCACTAACATCTTATACATGTATTTTGCTGTTGGATTTATACCTATGAATAGATATGTTAGATCATCAGGTATATGTACATTCAACTTTAGTTAATAATGCCAAATACTTTTCCAAACTGGTTACCCCATTTCCTCTCCCACCAGCAGTGTATGAAAGTAACAGTTGTTCTACACCTTACCAGCAGTTTAGTATTGCCAAAGTTTTGAATTTTAGTCATTCCAGTGGCTGTGTTGTGGTATCTCATTGTGGTTTTAACTTGTATTTCCCTGCTGAATGAAATTAAGAGATCTACTCAAATACCTTTCCAAACTTTTTTTTAAAGATTTTATTTATTTATTCATAAGAAACACAGAGAGAGAGGCAGAGACACAGGCAGAGGGAGAAGCAGGCTCTCCAAGGGAGCCGGATGAGGGACTCCATCCCCCGACCCAGGATCACGGCCTGAGCCAAAGGCAGACCTCAACCGCTGAGCCACCCAGGTGTCCCATCACCTTTCCAAATGTTTATGAACCACTGGAATATGTTTTGTGAGGAGCCTAATCAAGCCTTCTGCTCGTTTTTCTATTGGAATATCTTATTTTTGATTTGTAATAGTTCTTTAGATACTTTAAATACAAGTCCTTTGTCAAACATCTCTCTCACCGTGACTTGCCTTTTTTCTCTCCTTCATAAGGTCTTTTGAAAAGCAAAATTAAAAAGGCCAAGAAGAATATTTTCCTGTATCTCCTTCAAGGTACATTATGGTTTTACATTTCACATTTAGGTCTACCATCCACCTGAAATTGTGTTTGGGACAAATGCTATGAGGTAGAGATCACAATTCATTGCTTTCGATATTGACACAATAACACTTACTGAATGTGCTATCATCTTTTATTCCAGGTGGCCCCATATCATCTCTTGCAAAGGATATCATTTCCCCAGTGCACTGCAACTTTCACTTGTTTCATGTATCACTGATGATGATACACATGATGGTATGTTTCTGGCCCCTCTATTCTGTTTCATTTATTCTGTCATTGCCCCAAAACCACAATGTCTTCATTTATAATAAGTCTTCATATCTGGTTGTATAAACCTTCCACTTTCTTGCCTTCTTCATGATTGTGTTGGCTATTTGTTACCTTTTGCATTTTCAAATGAATGATGGAATAGGCTGTTCAATATCCATAGGAAAAAAAAGAAAAAACCTGATGGATTTCTGTTGGGATTGTATTAAACAAAGATCAATCTGGGAAGAACTGACATCTTTATGACAGTAAGTCTTTCAATCTAAATATGGTATATGTTTCCACTTATTTAGATTTTCCTTAATTTCTATCAACAATGTTTTTGTAGCTTTTAATGTAGATGTCTTGCATTTTTTATTAGATTTACTTCTAGGCATTTGATGTTTGTGATACTATATAAATAACATTATTTCTTTAATTCATTTTCTAGTACTTAGTTGCAAATAGATATAAAATAATGTATATTTAATATATTGATATTGTACCCATCATATTTTTAAGTTTCCATATTTATTCCCAGAGTTTTTTTTTAAATGTATCATTTTTTTTTATTTTTTTTTATTTATTTATGATAGTCAGAGAGAGAGAGAGGCAGAGACATAGGCAGAGGGAGAAGCAGGCTCCATGCACCGGGAGCCCGATGTGGGATTCGATCCCGGATCTCCAGGATCGCGCCCTGGGCCAAAGGCAGGCGCCAAACCGCTGCGCCACCCAGGGATCCCTATTCCCAGAGTTTTTTTAACAGAGACTACTGGATGTTCATATACACAAGCATGTACAAATGATAGTTTCAATCTTATCTCTCCATTCTTTACGTATCTTATTTTTCTTCCCACACTAGCTGGTACTGCCAGTATAATGTTCAACATATACAATGATACCAAGTCTCCTTGTCTCATTTTTAGATCTCAATGAGAAATCTTTCAATATTTTATAAATGAATAATGGTATTTGCTATAGGCTTTTTATTAGACATCCTTTACCAGATTAAGAAAATTCCCTTCTATTATTTTGCCTAGAGATTTTATCATGAAAGGGTACTGATTTGTATTTGTTTTAAGAAAATGTTAAATGACTGCTGCACAAGAGCTCCCTTTCCAGAAAAGTGCACTCCCAAACTTACATATTCCTGGGTCATGGTAGGTTATACTTACTTCCATATCCACCTTAACAGTAGGCAACTGGATCAGAGCTCCATTTACATGGCATTGTCTCCCCTATCCCCATGCTCATATAGCAACATTTCCATTCTGTTATATAATTTTTTATACATTTATTTTTTTATTGATGTTCAATTTGCCAACATATTAGAATAACACTCAGAGCTCATCCCGTCAAGTGCCCACCTCAGTGCCCATCACCCAGTCACCCCCACCCCCCACCGACCTCCCCTTCCACCACCCCTAGTTCATTTCCCAGAGTTAGGAGTCTTTCATGTTCTGTCTCCCTTTCTGATACTTCCCACTCATTTTTTTCTCCTTTCCCCTTTATTCCCTTTCACTATTTTTTATATTCCCCAAATGAATGAGACCATATAATTTTTGTCCTTCTCCGATTGACTTATTTCACTCAGCATAATACCCTCCAGTTCCATCCACGTTGAAGCATATGGTGGGTATTTGTCGTTTCTAATGGCTGAGTAATATTCCATTGTATACATAAACCACATCTTCTTTATCCATTCATCTTTGGCCACAGTAACTTCTTACAAGATACATCCATTCTGTTATATAATTTGAGATGGCTTCTAGTCCTGCTGAACTGCGAGCCTAGGCTGCCCAGATACCCATGGTATCAATTTTGGTTTTGTCAATACTCCGATTTTATGTGATTTCTCCCTAACTTAATTTTTCCTATGTATCTTGTTGATCTGAGTGCATGATTTTTTTTTTAAAGATTTATTTATTTTAGAGATGGAGAGAGAGTGAAGGGGAGGGGCAAAGAGTGAGGGAGAAAGAATCTTAAGTAGATTCTGTGCTGAGCCCAGAACCCAACACAGGGATCAATCCCACAACCCTGAGATCACAACCTGAGCTGCATCCAATAAGTCAGATGCTTAACCAACTGCGCCACCCAGGTGCCCCTGAGTGCATGATTTTGAAAAATGTTACATTTTTCAATAATAAATAAATGTTATGGCAGAAATAACTATATACATCACAGAAGAGGCTAATAGTCAAGCCAAACTTCATTTGAGCATATTTACTGCCTTGTTTTAATTATAACCGATCACATCCAAACAGAAACACACAAATGAACTAATTACAATTCTATTCAAATGCAGCTAAGCATGGGTAGAAGATTATTTGATTATAAAATTAATCATTTAACATAGTATGTAAAAATTACGTTCTGAGGGCCAACATTGAGTTATTTAATTGTTGCTATCAGATTAGAACCAAAATAGCCTGCATTTATGATAAACATAGATTAGGAAGGATTTTATAACAATATATCATAATGTGGTCAATTATGCTTTCAAAATGATTGCTTATAATCTAAGACTACACAATAAATGTATATAATACTACCCAAAATTATCACTAATTGTGTACTATATAGGTCCATACTTACCTTCACATTTTTCAAGAATCTGAACTGTTTCTCCTATTTCTAAGACCAACCCTTGAGGGACAGATCCTCGAAAGCTGCATATCACTAGGAAAACAAAGGTAAACACACCAATTAGCATTTTTAAATACTGAGACAAGGTCAGTGTCACAGAAAATAATCACTAAATTTTCTTAAATACATACTTTCCCTTCTTCACTAATTCATCTTTCAAATACATAAGTCTCTTCAATTCAATCTATATTTTGAATAGTAATATAAAGTAGCTCAGTATATTGAAGGACATTTTAGCAAAATTACCCCATACCACACGTGTATAAAAATGCTTCTGTAAGCAGAGTCTTTCTTTCCCTCAGCATAACTTGTGTTCACCTGTCCTTTTGGGGCAAATATGTTTCAATTATTTAAAAAGAAATTAACACTGGAGGCTTCTTATCTAATATAAACAGTTTTATATTATATTTGATTATTATTATAAAGATGATTATACTTTGAGAAACAAAGTCCCCATAATAAAAATATAAACAAAAATTAATGAAATAAACAGCAAATGTACAAGAGAAAATCTATAGTATCAGTCAAAATTCCGTATTTACTGCGGCATTATTTACAATACCCAAGGTATAGAAGCAACTCGTCAATTCATAGATGAGTAAAGAATATGTAGTGTATATGTATATACATGCATGTATATATGTAGTATGTCTGTATATATACATACACACAATGGAATATTACTCAACCATAAAAAAGAATGAAATCTTGCCATTTGTAACAACATGGATGGATCCAAAGGGTATAATGCTAAATGAGATAAGTCAGTCAAGAAAAATAATGCCATATAATTTCAATCATATGTGGAATTTAGGAAACAAAACAAAGAAAGAAAAAAAGATAAACAAAAAAGAAGAGACTCATGAATACAGAGAACTGCTGGTTGCCAAAGGGGAGGAGATGGATGGGAGATGGGTGAAAGAGGTGTATACTTATCATGATGAGCATTGAGTAATGTATAGAATAGTTAAATCACTATATTGTATACCTGAAAATAATAGAACACTGTATATTATTATACTAGAATTAAAAATTGTTTTAAATTTCATCCCATGTCTTTTTTTTTAGGAAAATGATAATTTTATTTCAAAATTTATATAAGAATGCAAAGAAACAAGAATAGCCTTGTCAATCTTGAAGGACTTCTACTACTATATACCAAGTCTTATAATCTAAAATCAGTTCTTTGAATGGCTAGTGTCAAAAAGACAAGAAATAACAAGCGCTGATGAGGATGTGGAGAAAAGGAAACTTTCACGCACTGTTGATGAGAATGTAAATCAGTCCAACCACTGCAGAAAATAGTATGAAGACTCCTAAAAAAACTTAAAATAAAATGGGACGTGACTCAGTAATTCCACTACTAGGTATTTACCCAAAGAAAATGAGAATATTAATTAGAAAAGATATATGCATTGAACACCAATAAAAAATAAATTAAAAAAAAAAAACTGGTAACTCTCCTAGCATTAAAAAAAAAAAAAAAAAGATATATGCACTCCTTTGTTGACTGTAGCATTATCTACAATAGCCAAGGTATGGAAGCAACCTAAGTGTCCATCGATAGATGAATGGACAAAGATGATGTGGTGTGTGTGTAATGGAATATGATTTATAAAAAAGAATGAAATCTTCCCATTCATTACAATATGGATGGACCTAGAGGGTATTATGTTAGGTGAAATAAGTCAAAAAGAAAAAGACAGGGATCCCTGGGTGGCTCAGCGGTTTGGCGCCTGCCTTTGGCCAGGGCGTGATCCTGGAGTCTCGGGATCGAGTCCCATATCAGGCTCCCTGCATAGAGCCTGCTTCTCTCTCTGCCTGTGTCTCTGCCTCTCTCTCTCTCTGTGTCTCTCATGAATAAATAAAATACTTTTTTAAAAAAAGACAAATACCATATTATTTATGTATGGAATCTAAAAAATAAAATGGACCCAAAAAAGTAGAAACAGACCCATTAATACAGAGAACTAATAGCTGCCAGGGATTGGTGAAATAGGAAAAATGAGTGAAGGGGAGTGGAAGGTACATGCTTCTAGTTATGGAATAAGTCACATGGATGAAAGGTGCAGTATTAAGAATATTAGTCAATGATACTACAATAATGTCATATGGTGACAGATGGTTAACTATACTTCTGATGAGCATAGCATAACCTACAGAACTGTTGAATCACTATGTTGTTCACCTAAATTTAATGTAATAGTGTGTGTCAACTACATTTCAGTGAAAAAAGATGCAAAAAAGGTGATAAACCCCTCATCAGAGTAACTCAAAACAAATAATTTCTGTAAGAACATTCATAGCAACTTTATTCACAACAGCCCAGAAATGAAAACAACCCAACTGGCCATCGATAAGTATAGATAAAATATGTCATATTCAAAAATACAGTATCACTTAGCCATAAAAAAATAAAGATCCACTGATACAAGTAATACATTGGACAAATATCACAATCATTATGCTGAATAAAGAAGTTAAATGCAAAAGTGTACATACTACATAGTTCTATTTACAAAAAGATCTAGAACAGGCTAAATTAATCTAAGATAAATAAAATCAAAATGATTAGGTAGCACAAAAAGAATATTCTGGAAAGACAGAAATAGTGTATGACAATGAGTTACATAAGTGTAGATTTTAGGCAAAACTGTACACCTAATTCAATATATGGGAATTTTACCTCAAAATGGATCAAAGACAATATAAGTGCTAAACTATAAAATTCTTAAAGAAAATATAAGAGTAAATCTTTATGACCTTAGTCAGTGCTTTCTCATATATGACACCAAAACTATAAACAAAAAAAGAAAGAATAAATTGAACTTCATTAGACTTAAAAACATTTGTGCTGCAAAGGATACCATCAAGAAAATGAAAAAGAAAATCCAGGGAGGGATGTATGGGTAGCTCAGGGGTTAAGCATCTGCCTTCTGCTCAGGGCATGATCCTACATGCAGGGATCAAGTCATACCCCCCCCCCCAACACTGGGCTCCCTGCAGGGGGCCTGCTTCTCCCTCTGCCTGTGTCTCTCTCATGAATAAATAAACAAAATCTTGGGGGATCCCTGGGTGGCTCAGCAGTTTGGCGCCTGCCTTCAGCCCAGGGCATGATCCTGAAGACCTGGGATCGAGTCCCACATCGGGCTCTCTGCAGGGAGCCTGCTTCTCCCTCTGCCTGTGTCTCTGCTTCTCTCTCTGTATCTCTCATGAATAAATAAACTCTTTAAAAAACAAATCTTTAAAAAAAAGGGGGGGAAAGCAAAGAAAACCCAGATAATGGTAGGAAATATCTGCAAATAATATATCTTACAAGGGATTTGCATCCAGAATATATAAAAGAACATTTACAATAAAAAATTAAAATTGAAAAAGGATCAGAACAGGTATATCTCTAAGGAAGATATACAAGTAGCCAATAAAACATGAAAATGCAGGATCCCTGGGTGGCTCAGCAGTTTAGCTCCTGCCTTCAGCCCAGGATCCAGTCCTGCATCAGGCTCCCTGCATGGAGCCTGCTTCTCCCTCTGCCTGTGTCTCTGCCTCTCTCTCTCTCTGTCTCTCTGTCTCTCATGAACAAATAAAATCTCTTAAAAAAATGAAAATGCTCTGATTCACTTACTTCACTCAAAATAATACCCACCAGTTCCACTCATATGTGGAATATAAGAAACAGTGCAGAGGATCCTAGGGGAAGGGAGGGAAAACTGAGAAGTCATCAAAGAGGGAGAAAAACCATGAGAGACTCTTAATTATAGCAAACAAACTGAAGGTTGCTGGAGGGGAGGTGGGTAGGGAGATGGGGTAACTGGGTGATGTGATGAGCACTGGGTGTTATACGCAACTGATGAATTAGTGAACACAAGATCTGAAACTAATAATGTGCTATATGTGGCTAATTGAATTTGACTTAAAAAAGAAAAAAACATGAAAATGTTCAACATCATTAGTCATTAGTGAAATGCTAATCAAAACCATGAGATGCCATTTCATACCCACTACAATGGCTATAATCAAAAAGACTGACAATAAAACTGAGGGATGTATTGCTGGTAGAAATGTAAAATAGTACAGCTGCTGTAGAAAATCGTTTGGCAGTTCCTCAAAAAGTTAAACATATAATTATCACATGATCCAGCATTTCCACTCCTACATATATACCCCAAGAGAACTGAAAATATTTACTCACACAAAAAGTTATCCACAAAGGATCATACATAACACAACTTGTAATAGACAAAAGTTGAAATAGACCATATATCCATCAAATAAATGACTGAATAAACAAAATGTGGTATATCCATACAATAGAATATGATCATGCATAAAAAGAAGGAAGTACTAATATATACTAGTGTATGGATGAACCTGAAAACCTATGCTAGGGCAGCCCAGGTGGCTCAGCAGTTTAGCACTGCCTTCAGCCCAGGGCATGATCATGGAGACCCGGGATCGAGTCCCACATCAGGCTCCCTGCATGGAGCCTGTTTCTCCCTCTGCCTGTGTCTCTGCCCGCCCCCCCCCCCCCCTCTCTCTCTGTGTCTCTCAAAAAAAAAAAAAAAAAAAAAAACAACCTACGCTAAGTTTTGTTTTTTGTTTTTTGTTTTTTGTTTTTAACCCTATGCTAAGTTAAAGCAACTGGACACAGGGACGCCTGGGTGGCTCAGCTGTTGAGCGTCTGCCTTCAGCTCAGGGTGTGATCCCAGTCTGGGGATAGAGTCCCATATCGGGCTCCCTTGGAGAGTCTGCTTCTCCCTCTGCCTATATCTCTGCCTCTCTCTCTGTGTCTCTCATGAATAAATAAATAAAATCTTAAAAAAAAAAAAGAAACTAGACACAAAAAACCACATATTGCATGATTCCATTCATATGAAATGTCCAGAATAGGCAAATCCCATGGACATAGAAAGTAGGCTAGTAACTGTGATTTTCTTGGAGAGAAAAATGTGGAGTGACTGACTGTCATTGGGTACAGGGATTCTTTATGGAGTGATGAAAATATTCTGGAATATGATCGTGATAACAGTTATTCAACCTTCTAAATACATTAAAACCACTGAATTATATACCCTTATTTTTTAAGAATTTTTAGAGAGAAAGAGAGAAATGGAGAGAGAACACATAAGCGGGGGTGGGAGCAGAAACAGACTCCCCACTGAGCAGAGAGCCCAATGCAGGGCTTGATCTCAGGACCCTGAGATCTGAGCCAAAAGCAGGCTCTCAACCAACTAAGCCACCCAGGCACCCCTGTATATCTTTTTTAAAAGGCAAAGAAATACTAGCGGCTTCCCTTGATTTTTTGTTTTGTTTTGTTTTTTGGTTTTTGGGGTTTTTTGGGGGGTTTTTTGGGTTTTTTTTTTTTGCTTCCCTTGATTCATGAGTCAACATGTGTTACTGATCCTGCTCCGTTATATTCAAAAAGTCAATTCCAAGTCTGAAGTGACTGAACAAATGGAGTCAACACTAACTCAGTACCATCTGATGTGGAAGCTACTAAGATGTGTTATGACTGATGTAGTGAAAATATACACAGACAGAAAATAACTTGGACCAGTTTACAAAGCTTGTAAAAACATGTAAGATGTTTAAAATATATGGTTATTCAATATTTGATTCATTAGCAAATACTCTGTAGAAATTATATGACTATTTCATGTGTTATTCTGCATCAGTCAACAAAGAACTTCATTTGCTCTCATGAACTTGATCAGCTTCACTTCTGTGAATTTTTATAAGAAACAGAAGGCAAGTATCCTGACTTGCTCAAGTGCACAGTGGCAAGATGACTTAGTAGTGCTCAAGTTTTATTGTAATTTTATCGCACTTCAAGCTGTGGCTGAAATTTCTGTGAAAACTTCCCTCATCCACTATTTTTTAAACATTTAAAAAAAAAAAATCTCTAGGACAGCCCCGGTGGCGCAGTGGTTTAGCACGGCCTGCAGCCCAGGGTATGATCCTGGAGATCCGGGATCGAGTCCCACGTCAGGCTTCCTGCATGGAGCCTGCTTCTCCCTCTGCCTGTGTCTCTGCCTCTCTCTCACTCTCTCTGAATAAATAAATAAATAAATCTTTTTAAAAAATAAATAAATAAATATAAATAAATAAATTTTAAAAAATCTCTACACCCAATGTGGTAGTTGAACTCACACCCCAAGATCAAGAGTCACATGCTCCACTGACTGAATCATCCAGGCACCCCTTACCTCATCCACTATTACTGTCAAATAATAAATGGTTTTGGAAATTAGTTTTTGATTCAGTCTTGATAAGGCTTCTTAATGAATGCAACTTAAAACTGCACTTATTTGTGAAGCATATCTATATTAAAGATATTCTGATGCCAATTCAAATCACAACTAATGTTAAACTGCTTTCCAAACTTCTCATACTTTAAAAAGTTAAAAAAAGAAACAATATCTCCACCATTCTAAACCAAATTTGGATTACACACACATTTTTGTACTCAAAATACAGTTCCTGGAGAGTTTTTTTAAACTTCAATGCAACTACAAAGGAAATTTCCATATTTCAAAATACTTATAATGGTCAACTGAGGAACTTCCACCTAACCATCAGTTGGAAGTACTCTAATCTGCAATGTAATAACATGTTAAATGGCAAATAACAAGAGAAGATGCTAAATTCCATAAATGCCTTCCAAGTGATGCATAGTCTCAAATTAAAACGTGTCTACAGACTGACATCAGTATTTGGCAATACTTGTCTGAAAAAGTATTTATAAAGATGAAAAATATAAAATCTCATTACAAGTCAGCATTAACAGATTAAGATTTGTGACTGATTTTGATTATAAGGAACATTAACACTAAAGACAATTAATCCAAAAAAAATTCTATTCTTATCATTAGAGATATATTACCAAAAACATTGTGCTCAATTATTTTTAAATTTCATCAATAAAAACTGTGTGGAAATTTATTTGCTTTCTTATTGGCCTAAGTATATCTACAAAACATACATCAATTTTGCCTCTTAGCCTACAAAGTTAAAAATATTTTACTATCTGGTCCTTTAGAGGAAAAATTTGCCAACTGCTAGTCTGAAACAAAAATAGTTCCAATGTGTTGTGTATTTGTAGTATTCTGAAAAGTAAAATGTGTGACAAAAGTAACACCAAGTATAGGAGGGAGGAATTTATAGTGTGTTGTGTGTTCACTGACTGCCTCCACTTTACGGTCACAGAGTAGTTTTTTTCCTCTTCACTAGCATATTTTAAAACTACATAACACATTTTTTATGTGTTACGGGTGTATACATACATATATTAGAGATAGGGAGTGCAAAGAGGGGTAGGAGCAGAGGGAGAGGGACAAGCAGACTCCACACTGAGTGCAGAGCCCAACACAGGGCTGGACCACAGGACCCTGAGATCATGACCTGAGCCAAAATCAAGTTCCATACTTAAACTGTTAAGGCGCCCCTGCATAATACATTCTTCTTACAAGGAATTCACAAACCTTCCTATGAATTATCATTTTCCACTTGATAACTTCCCTATGAAGCAGGAAGGAAAGTATAAACAAAATTTCTTATGGGTACTGGAATTTATTTCAAACATAAAAATATAAGAATGAAGGGCTCTTGGGTAGCTCAGTGGGTTAAGCCTCCAACTCTTGATTTCAGCTCAAGTCACAATCTCAAGGTTGTGGAGGCAGGGCAAGATGGTAGAAGAGTAGGGTCCCCAAGTCACCTGTCCCCACCAACTTACCTAGATAACTTTTAAATCATCCTAAAAATCTACGAATTTGGCCTGAGATTTAAAGAGAGAACAGCTAGAATGCTACAGTGAGAAGCGTTCGAGCTTCTATCAAGGTAGGAAGACAGAAAAAAATAAATAAAAAAGCATCCAAGGGGGAGGGGCCCCCCGCGAGGAGCCAGGCTAAGGCCTGGCAGCGAGAGCCCCCAGGACAGGAAAGCCCAGTCCCAGAAAAACAGAAAGTTTACCAATCGTCCTGGACGGAAAGGCGCTCGCAGGGAACTCAGGCAGGATCCCAGAAGGGGCAGGGATGCCCTCAGGCTCCCAGGGGCACTAACAGAGGAACTGTGCCCCGGGGAGAGCACACTACACACCGCTGCCGAGCTCCCTAAAAGGCTGGTGTGCATCCAGCAGGATCCAGGAGCAACTCAGGCAGCAGCTCCGGTGGCAGCTCCACACAGAGGGGGCTGCACTGCCCTGAGAGCATGATTCCAGCAGTGCAGGCCCTGGACCAAGGGCACTGGGGGACACTGCCTGAGATCTGCGCCACCCCCCCCCCGGGACAGGTGGAGGCTGGGAGGACACAGGGCAGCAAGGACGTTCCTGCCACTGGGCGACCCCGAGCTGTGCTGGGCAGCCCTGAGCTGTGCATATCAGCGTCCCCCGCCCCCAGAGCATCCAGGCCCCTGCAGGCTGGGAGCTGCCGTAATTTCCACAGGGGCTGACTCTAGAGCTGGAGAGCTGGCCACCGCCACTGTTGTTCCTCCTGGTGTCACCTTGTACCTGGGACTGAGCAGGGGCTTCACAGGATAAACAGCTCCCATTGAGCCTTGCACCTAGCAGGAGGCTTGACAGCTCTCCCAGGTGCACACACCTGAGAATCAGCACAGCAGGCCCCTCCCCCAGAAGACCAGCTGGAAGGACAGGGGAAAAGCAACTTATTGACCAAGCAGCTCTGGAAAGTTCCAGGGGAAGTGGAGGGATTTACACTATATAGGATCAGAGGATACTCCTCCTTGTTTTTTGTTTTGTTTGTTCCCCACCCCCTTTTTTTTTTCTTTTTCTCCTTTTTCCAGTACAACTTGTTTTTGGACACTCTGCACTGAGCAAAATGACTAGAAGGAAAAATCACCACAAAAGAAAACAGAAACAGTACTCACTCCCACAGAGTTACAAATTTTGGATTACAATTCAAAGTCAGAAAGCCAATTCAGAAGCACAATTATAAAGCTCCTGGTGCCTCTAGAAAAAAGCATAAAGGATTCAAGAGACTTCATGACTGTAGAATTTAGATCTAATCAGGCAGAAATTAAAAATCAATTAAATGAGATGCAATCCAAACTGGAGGTCCTAACAATGAGGGTTAAAAAGGTAGAAGAACGAGTGAGTGACACAGAAGACAAGTTGATGGCAAGGAAGTAAGCTGAGGAAAAAAGAGAAAAACAGTTAAAAGATCATGAGGACAGGTTAAGGGAAATAAATGACAGCCTCAGAAGGAAAAATCTATGTTTAATTGGGGTTCCAGAGGGCGCCGAAAGAGATAGAGGACGCCGAAAGAGACAGAGGACCAGAAAGTGTATTTGAACAAATCATAGCTGAGAACTTTCCTAACTTGGGAAGGGAAACAGGCATTCAGATCCAGGGGATAGAGAGATTCCCCCCCAAAAAAATCAATAAAAACTGCTCAACACCTCAACATTTAATAGTGAAACTTGCAAATTCCAAAGATAAAGAGAAGATCCTTAAAGAAGCAAGAGACAAGAGATCCCTAACCTTTATGGGGAGAATTATTAGGTTAACAGCAGACCTCTCCACAGAGAGCTGGCAGGCCAGAAAGTGATGGCAGGATATACTCAGGGTCCTAAATGAGAAGAACATACAGCCAAGAATACTTTATCCAGCAAGGCTCTCATTCAGAATAGAAGGAGAGATAAAGAGCTTCCAAGATAGGCAGAAGCTGAAAGAATATGTGACCACCAAACCAGCTCTGCAAGAAATATTAAGGGGGACTCTGAAAAGAAAAAGTCCAAGGAAACAATTCACAAAATCGGGGACTGAATAGGTATCATGATGACACTAAATTCATCTTTCAATAGTAACTCTGAACGTGAATGGGCTTAATGACCCCATCAAAAGGCGAAGGGTTTCAGACTGGATAAAAAGGCAAGACCCATCTATTTGCTGTCTACAAAGACTCATTTTAGACGTAAGGACACCTACAGCCTGAAAATAAAAGATTGGAGAACAATTCACCATTCAAATAGTCCTCAAAAGAAAGCAGGGGGAGCCATCCTTATATCAGATAAATTAAAGTTTATCCCAGGGATCCCTGGGTGGCGCAGAGGTTTGGCGCCTGCCTTTGGCCCAGGGCACGATCCTGGAGACCCAGGATCGAGTCCCACGTCGGGCTCCCGGTGCATGGAGCCTGCTTCTCCCTCTGCCTGTGTCTCTGCCCCTCTCTCTCTCTCTCTGTGACTATCAGAAAAAAATAAAATAAAATAAAAATTAAAATAAAATAAAATAAAAAATAAAATAAAATAAAATAAATAAAATAAAAATTTTTTAAAAATAAATAAATAAATAAAGTTTATCCCAAAGACTGTAGTAAGAGATGAAAAGGGACACTATATCATAAAGGATCTATCCAACAAGAGGACCTAACAATCATGAATATTTATGCCCCAAATGTGGGAGCTGCCAAGTATATCAATTAATAACAAAAGTTAAGACATACTTAGATAATAACACACTTACTTGGTGACTTGAACACAGCGCTTTCTACAATCGACAGATCTTGTAAGCACAACATCTCCAAAGAAACAAGAGCTTTAAATGATACACTGGACCAGATGGATTTTACAGATATTTACAGAACTTTACATCCAAACACAACTGAATACACATTCTTCTCAAGTGCCCATGGAACTTTCTCCAGAATAGACCACATACTGGGTCACAAATCAGGTCTTAACTGATACCAAAAGATTGGGATTGTACCCTGCACATTTTAAGACCATAATGCTATGAAACTAGAACTAAATCACAAGAAGAAGTTTGGAAGGATTTCAAACATGTGGAGGTGAAGGACCATCCTGCTTTTTAAAAGATAAAAGGGTCAACCAGGAAATTAGAGAAAAATTAAAAAGATTCATGGAAACTAATGAGAATGAAGACACAACTGTTCAAAATCTTTGGGATGCAGCAAAAGCAGTCCTAAGGGGGAAATACATCGCAATACAAGCATCCATTCAAAAACTGGAAAGAACTCAAATACAAAAGCTAACCTTACACATAAAGGAGCTAGAGAAAAAGGAGCAAATAGATCCTACACCCAGCAGAAGAAGAGAGTTAATTAAGATTCGAGCAGAACTCAACGAAATCGAGACCAGAAGAACTGTGGAACAGATCAACAAAACCAGGAGTTGGTTCCTTGAAAGAATTAATAAGATAGATAAACCATTAGCCAGCCTTATTAAAAAGAAGAGAGAGAAGACTCAAATTAATAAAATCATGAATGAGAAAGGAGAGATCACTACCAACACCCAGGAAATACAAACGATTTTAAAAACATATTATGAACAGCTATACGCCAATAAATTAGGCAATCTAGAAGAAATGGGCACATTCCTGGAAAGCCACAAACTACCAAAACTGGAACAGGGCAAAATAGAAAACCTGAACAGGCCAATAACCAGGGAGGAAATTGAAGCAGTCATCAAAAACCTCCCAAGACACAAGAGTCCAGGGCCAGATGGCTTCCCAGGGGAATTCTATCAAACGTTTAAAGAAATCATACCTATTCTACTAAAGCTGTTTGGAAAGATAGAAAGAGATGGAGTACTTCCAAATTCGTTCTATGAGGCCAGCATCACCTTAATTCCAAAACCAGACAAAGACCCCACCAAAAAGGAGAATTACAGACCAATATCCCTGATGAACATGGATGCAAAAATTCTCAACAAGATACGAGCCAATAGGATCCAACAGTACATTAAGAAAATTATTCACCGTGACCAAGTAGGATTTATCCCCGGGACACAAGGCTGGTTCAACACTCGTAAAACAATCAATGTGATTCATCATATCAGCAAGAGAAAAACCAAGAACCATATGATCCTCTCATTAGATGCAGAGAAAGCATTTGACAAAATACAGCATCCATTCCTGATCAAAACTCTTCAGAGTGTTGGGATAGAGGGAACATTCCTCAACATCTTAAAAGCCATTTATGAAAAGCCCACAGCAAATATCAATTCTCAAGCATTGGGAGCCTTTCCCCTAAGGTTAGGAACAAGACAGGGATGTCCACCCTCACGACTGCTATTCAACATAGTACTGGAAGTCCTAGCCTCAGCAATCAGACAACAAAAAGACATTCAAATTGGCAAAGAAGAAGTCAAACTCTCCCTCTTCGCCAAAGACGTGATCCTCTACATAGAAAACCCAAAAGCCTCCACCCCAAGATTGCTAGAACTCATACAGCAATTTGGCAGCGCGGCAGGATACAAAATCAACGCCCAGAAATCAGTGGCATTTCTATACACGAACAATGAGATGGAAGAAAGAGAAATTAAGGAGTCAATCCCAGTTACAACTGCACCCAAAAGCATAAGATACCTAGGAGTAAACCTAACGAAAGAGGTAAAGGATCTATACCCTAAAAACTACAGAACACTTCTGAAAGAAATTGAGGAAGACACAAAGAGGTGGAAAAATATTCCATGCTCATGGATTGGCAGAATTAATATTGTGAAAATATCAATGTTACCCAGGGCAATTTACACGTTTAATGCAATCCCTATAAAAATTCCATGGACTTTTTTCAGAGAGTTAGAACAAATTATTTTAAGATTTGTGTGGAATCAGAAAAGACCCCGAATAGCCAGGGGAATTTTAAAAAAGAAAACCATAGCTGGGGGCATCACAATGCCAGATTTCAGGTACTACAAAGCTGGTCATCAAGACAGTGTGGTACTGGCACAAAAACAGACACATAGATCAATGGAACAGAATAGAGAACCCAAAAGTGGACCCTGAACTTTATGGTCAACTAATATTCGTTAAAGGAAGAAAGACTACCCACTGGAAAAAAGACAGTCTCTTCAATAAATGGTGCTGGGGAAATTGGGGAAAGACAGTCTCTTCAATAAATTCTTCTGCATACACATGCAGAAGAATGAAACTAGACCACTCTCTTTCACCATACACAAAGATAAACTCAAAATGGATGAAAGATCTAAATGTGAGACAAGATTCCATCAAAATCCTAGAGGAGAACACAGGCAACACCCTTTTTGAACTCAGCCACAGTAACTTCTTGCAAGATACATCCACGAAGGCAAAAGAAACAAAAGCAAAAATGAACTATTGGGACTTCATCAAGATAAGAAGCTTTTGCACAGCAAAGGATACAGTTAACAAAACTAAAAGACAACCTACAGAATGGGAGAAGATATTTGCAAATGACGTATCAGATAAAGGGCTAGTTTCCAAGATCTATAAAGAACTTATTAAACTCAACAGCAAAGGGATCCCTGGGTGGCGCAGCGGTTTAGCGCCTGCCTTTGGCCCAGGGCGCGATCCTGGAGACCCGGGATCGAGTCCCACATCGGGCTCCCGGTGCATGGAGCCTGCTTCTCCCTCTGCCTGTGTCTCTGCCTCTCTCTCTCTCTCTGTGTGTGACTATCATAAAGAAATTAAAAAAAAAAAAAACTCAACAGCAAAGAAACAATCCAATCATGAAATGGACAAAAGACATGAACAAATTTTACAGAGGAAGACACAGACATGGCCAACATGCACATGAGAAAATGCTGCGCATCACTGGCCATCAGGGAAATACAAATCAAAACCACAATGAGATACCACCTCACCCCAGTGAGAATGGGGAAAATTAACAAGACAGCAAACAACAAATGTTAGAGAGGATGTGGAGAAAGGGGAACCCTCTTGCACTGTGGGTGGGAATGTGAACTGGTGCAGCCACTTTGGAAAACTGTGTGGAGGTTCCTCAAAGAGATAAAAATAGAACTGCGCTATGACCCAGCAATTGCACTGTTGGGGATTTACCCCAAAGATACAGATGCAGTGAAACGCCGGGACACCTGCACTCCGATGTTTAAAGCAGCAATGTCCACAACAGCCAACTGTGGAAGGAGCCTCAGTGTCCATCGAAAGATGAATGGATAAAGAAGATGTGGTATATGTATACAATGGAATATTACTCCATTAGAAACGACAAATACCCACCATTTGCTTCGACGTGGATGGACCTGGAGGGTATTATGCTGAGTGAAGTAAGTCAATCAGAAAAGAACAAACATTATATGGTCTCATTCATTTGGGGAATATAAAAATTAGTGAAAGGAAATAAAGGGAAAGGAAAGAAAATGAGTGAAAATATCAGTGAGGGTGACAAAACATGAGAGACAGCTAACTCTGGGAAATGAACAAGGGGTAGTGGAAGGGGAGGAGGGCGGGGGGTTGGGGTGAGTGGGTGATGGGCACTGAGGGGGGCGCTTGGCGGGATGAGCACAGGGTGTTCTGCTATATGTTGGCAAACTGAACTCCAATAAAAATTTTAAATAAAAAAATCAAGGTTATGAGATCAAGTCCCACATTGGGCTCTGTGTTGAGCTCCGTGTTGAGCACTCTCACCACTCTGTCTCTCTAAAAATAAAATTAAAAAAAAAAAATAAGAATGGACCTGTGTGGGGGCACCTGGGTAGCTCAGTTGGTTGAGCAGCCTACTCTTGGTTTCCTTTCATGTCATGATCTCAGGGTCCTGGCTGGGATCAAGGCCATGTGGAGCTCCACACTCAGCACTAAGTCTGCTTGAAGATTCTCTTTCCCTCTCCTTCTACCCCTTCTCCTTCTCATGCTCTCTCTCTAAAATAAACAAGTAAACCTTAAAAAAATAAAAAAGAACCTGTGTGTTCCTGTTACTGTACATGTAATTCATTGCTGTTACAGTATCATAGTAATCTCAAGATAGAAAACTACTATCAACTTAACTTTTATTTATATAAACTTTAATACCTATGATTCATTACAATAAAACTAATTATAAAAAGTCAACTTGGGGCACCTGGGTGGCTCAGCCAATTGGGCATCTGCCTTCAGCTCAGGTCATGATCCCAAGTTGCTGTGATAGAGCCCCACACCATGCTCCCTACTTAGTAGGGAATCTACTTTTCTCTCTGCCCCTCCCTCTACTTCTCTCTCTCAAATGAATGAAAATTTTTAAAAAGTCAACTCTTCTTAAGCCCCTGAACAAACACATTATATGTCCAAAGACACATGGAAAAAAATCCCTTGAAAGTATTTTTTCCATATAGTTTAAATATAGATTATGTATACCACATGATCACCTTAGTACTACTTTAGAAACTCACAAAAATATTATCAGTATCTTAAATATTTTTTTTTATTTCTAGGTTAAAAAAAATCAAAATAGTTTGCATTCAACACATTATTGCTTTGCTACTTAGTTAATCCCAGGATGAATATATTAAATGAGAAACAATCCCAATAAGTCATTTCTGTATTATCCATATCAATGAAAAGGAAAAAAAAACATAATTCAAACAAAAATAATTTGTTTGGTTTGGCAACACATCATTTTCCTTCAGCAGATCTGTCCTCTTAAACTAAGTCTTGTTTGGGCCCAAAATGAAGTTAATTTGCATTCCTTCAGCAGGATGACGGAACACATCCTTGGAGGACATGGATAGCAAAGAAAATCTAGCTTAAGGCACACTACAATTGGCCATGAATAATGCCAAAGTAATTCCCTTTGAGGAAAGACCTCTTTCCCAACAGATAATTAACTATTACTTTAGCACTACATCATGCAAAACAAGTGAAGCACTGTAATATAAAATTAAAAAGTGTATTCCTTCAGAGCTAATAGAAACTGGCCAAAGTCTATTGTATATAATAATTTGAAAACAGAGATGGAAATAAGAAAATTAACTATAGAGCTAGGTTCTTAAAAGAAAAACACTATCAGTAAAATGCCACCTCAGTCAATCTGTAATGATTACATTTACAGCAAGGGCCCAAGACTTTTATCTGATCTCTTACTAGAAATTAAATATAACAATTTAACTGTAATTTGCTTCTAGAGAGACTTCCCTTCCCTTCTTTTTAGAAGAGCTAACTAGGTGATAAGGAACACCTATGATAGAACTTTTCTATAAGCCATGCTTAATCCTTAGTGGTAAAAGTAGCCACAGATGATACCCACTGATAGGACTGAGAAAAATAAAAAAAATTAAAAAACAAGTTTGGGGGCAGCCTGGGTGGATCAGCAGTTTAGCATCACCTTCGGCCCAGGGCATGATCCTGGAGACATGGGATCAAGTCCCACATCAGGCTCCCTGCATGGAGCCTGCTTCTCCCTCTGCCTGTATCTCTGCGTCTCTCTCTGTCTCTCATGAATAAATAAAATCTTAAAAAAAAAAAAAAAAAAGTTTGGAAAGGGATATTGACTATAGATTGATTCCTGAAAATATCTATCCTTAATAAGCCACTATACACTTAAGCCAAACATAGTTACTAATCAGCTCTCTAAAACTATTTAAAAGGCCAGGCAGAGAAAAACCATAGCTTTTACTTTTCTTTCAACTTCCCTTTGCTCTAAATATAATCTTTCCTTCCCTATTCCCATTCCCCCATGCCATATCATACTAAAAATATACTTCCAACAGAACGTAAGTGACAAAAACTATATCATCTACAGCTATACAAACATTGAATGTTCAATGTTAAATTGTCTTAGGCTGTGAAAACAGAATAAGATGTTAATTAAATATGAGAAGGAAAGACTATTTTTTAAGATTTATTTATTTGAGAGATAAAGAGAAAGTGAGCACCGGGAGAGAGGGAGGCGGGACAATAGGGGCAGAGGGAAAGGGAGAAATGATTTTAAGCAGACTCCTACAATGAGCAGGGATCTTGGGATGCCTGGGTGGCTCAGCGGTTGAGCATCTGCCTTTGGTTCAGGCATGATCCCAGGGACTGAGATCAAGCCCCACATCGAGATCCTCACAGGGAGCCTGCTTCTCCCTCTGCCCACGTCTCTGCCCCCACCCCATCCCCTCTCTCTCATGAATAAATAAATAAAATCTTTTTTAAAAAATGAGCAGGGAGGGATCCCTGGGTGGCGCAGCGGTTTGGCGCCTGCCTTTGGCCCAGGGCGCGATCCTGGAGACCCAGGATCGAATCCCACGTCGGGCTCCCGGTGCATGGAGCCTGCTTCTCCCTCCGCCTGTGTCTCTGCCTCTCTCTCTCTCTCTGTGACTATCATAAATAAATAAAAAATTAAAAAAAAAAAAAATGAGCAGGGAGCCCAACCCAGGGCTTGATCTCATGACCCTGAGATCACAACCTGAGTGGGAACCAAGAGTCAGATGCTTACCCCACTGTGCCACCCAGGCACTCCCTGGAGTAAGATAAGACTATTTAAAACTATACCTACAGTGGCACTTGGGTGGCTCAGTCAGTTAAGTGTCTGACTCTTGATTTCAGCTCAGGTCTTGATATCAGAGTGGTGAGTTCAAGCCCCATGTTGGGCTCTACACTAAGCATGGAGCCTACTTTAAAAAAAAAAAAAAGGTATACCTACAAAGGCTATAGGGAGGAAAGGAGCATTGATAGATATAGACTAACTGATGAAGGCCTACTCCTGTCTCCAGCACTTTCCTAGGCATATCACACATATTATCTCACTAAATCTTAATTTAAGAAGGAGGGAAGGAGGGATCCCTGGGTGGCGCAGCGGTTTGGTGCCTGCCTTTGGCCCAGGGCGCGATCCTGGAGACCCAGGATCGAATCCCACGTCAGGCTCCCGGTGCATGGAGCCTGCTTCTCCCTCTGCCTGTGTCTCTGCCTCTCTCTCGCTCTCTGTGTGACTATCATAAATAAATAAAAATTTAAAAAAAAAAAGAAGGAGGGAAGGGAAGGAAAAAGAAGGGAGAGAAGGAAGTGGAGAGGGAAACTTAGTTATTAGCAGGCGAAACCTAGATGAAAGTATTCTAAAAGACCTAAAATAGAACATTATTTCTTACAACAAATAAGAAGGCATTCCAGGGACGCCTGTGTGGCTCAGTGGTTGAGCGTCTGTCTGCCTTTGGCTCAGGGCATGATCCCAGGATCCAGGATCGAGTCCCACATTGGGCTCCATACAGGGAGCCTGCTTCTCCCTCTGCCTGTGTCTCTGCCTCTCTCTCTATGACTCTCATGAATAAATATATCTTTAAAAAAAAGGCATTCCAAGAGACTTCATCTGACACCCATAGTTACCCCAATCTAACCCCTCCAATAATCAATCCTCAAAAATAACCAATCTACTACGTAGCTTTTTAACGTACAACTTTCTTTCCCAGCATCCAAGACATGTCCACTTTTCAAAGCAATATTACTGGCAGGAGAATATACAAGCCAATCAGAAGGTAATTTGGTAAGCAAGAAACCATTGTAAAAGGAGAGTAAAGAGTTTAAAGGCAATATTTCATCCAAGTCATGCAAAACCTAAAAGTACCATCCTTGTCCCACCATTAAGCACTATTCTCTAGAAACTGTACTTTGTTCAAAAAACTCTCTTCTCTGAAAAACACACAAATGCTACCAACATCTGGCTCTCTGGAGTTCACGTTTCCACTCTCTTGACCGACCATGCCCTTTATTCATTCGTTCCCCCATTGTGATCACACTGCAGTCTTTGCTCCTGACAGAGAACACTGCAAACTCTCTGGCATCCTACATCATTTCTTGGCTTTCCTCCACAGTGGTTACTGACATTCACTGTGATAACTCACTAGTTTAATTTTCAGAAGTCAATTTATAAGACTGAATCCTTTCTCTCTAAGATGAGAAAAAAGAAAGGATGCCCACTCTCACCATCTTCAAAACTGTATTTAAGAATCTAGCCAGCACACTCATGCAAGAAAAAGAAATAAAAAGCATAAAAATTGGAAAGGAAGAAGTAAAATTCTATTTGCAGATGACATGATTATCTAGCAGAAAATCAAATGGAATCTACCAAATAAGTAACGAGAAAAGGTAAGTTTAGTATGTTTACACATTACAAGATCACTAAACAAAAATTAATCACAGGGATGCCCAGGTGGCTCAGTGGTTGAGCATCTGCTTTCGGCTCAGGGCATGATCCTGGAGTCTTGGGATCAAGTCCCGCATCAGGCTCCCTGCATGGAGCCTGCTTCTCCCTCTGCCTGTGTCTCTGCCCCTCCCTCCCTCTCATGAATAAATAAAATAATAAATAAATAAATAAATAAATAAATAAATAAATAAATAAATAAATAAATAACAATTCTCCAAACTGATCTATTGATTCAATGCAATCTCAATCAAAATCCCATTTTTTGTTCAAACTGACAAACTTATTTTTTTTAATTATATAGAAATGAAAGGACATAGAACAGCCAAAACAAATTTGAAAAAAAAAAAACAGTTAACAAGAGACAACTGGGGGGGCTCAGCAGTTGCGTGCCTGCCTTCTGCCCAGGGTGTAATCCTGGAGTCCGGGATCAGGTCCTACATCAGGCTCCCTGCATGGAGCCTGCTTCTCTCTCTGCCTATGTCTCTACCTCTCTGTGTGTGTCTCTCATGAATAAATAAAATCTTTTAAAAAATAAAGAAAATAGTTAACAAGATTAACACTACCTGATTTCTATAATTATTATAAAGTTACAATAATAACAGTATGTATTAATGTAAAGATAGATGTACAGATGAGTGAAACAAAATAAAGCACCAGGAAAAAAATCCACACATATACAGAGAGCTAATTTTTTAAAAAGATACAACAAAAATGCAGTATGAAAAGGACAGCCTATTCAACAAATGGTGCCAGAACAACTGGATATCAATATAGAAAAAAAAATGAGTGTAGGTCCATACCTTGCACCATATCAAAAAAAAAAAAAAAAAAAAAAGCCTGGGATGCCTGGGTGGCTCAGCAGTTTAGAGCCTGCTTTCAGCCTAGGGTGTGATCCTGGAGTCCCAGGATAGAGTCCCACACCGGGCTCCCTGCATGGAGTCTGCTTCTTCCTCTGCCTATGTCTCTTCCTCTCTCTCTCTCTGTCTCTCATGAATAAATAAATAAAATCTTAAAAGAAAAAATAAAACAACAGCTTAAAATAGATAACAGACCTAAATATAAACCTAAAACTATAAAACTTCCAAAAGACAACATCAGAGAAAAGCACTGTGACCTTGGGCTCTGCAAAGATTTCTTCAATAGGACACTGAACACATAATTCCATAAAAGAACAAATTGATAAACTGGACATCATCAAAATTTAAAACTTTTGCCACTTACAGACACTTTTAAGAGAATGAAAAGACAAGACTCAGACTGGAATAAAACTTTTACAAAGCATATATCTGATAAAGGACTTTTGTCCCAAATACGTTTTTTAAAATTGTTAAAATATGGGATGCCTAGGTGGCTAGTGGTTGAGCATCTGCCTTTGGCTCAGGGTGTGATCCCAGGAGAGCCTGCTTCTCCCTCTGCCTATGTCTCTGCCTCTCTCTGTGTGTCTCTCATGAATAAATAAACAAAATATTTAAAATTAACTAATTAATTAATTTCTTAAAATCCAGCAAGAGTGATATTACACAGAATGGCAGAGTAGCAAATTCTGTGAGTTGATCCCTCCACTGAAAGAACCTGTAACTGGAAAAAATTACTAGAATCAACTATCTTAGAACTCTGGAACCTAACTGGACACTTATAACAACCAGAGGAGTACTCACTATGAAGGGATGAAGGGAGATGTTGCAGATCCTGGGTAGTAGAAAAACGTATGTAAATCGGCTATCCCAGGCCCATCCCTCAACCCTGTTCAGCAATGAGAATAGCAGCCTGCTTTCCTGGAGCGGCTGCCTGGTGCCAGAACAGGCAGTGTGGATCTCATCCTCCAAAAAATTCAGTGTTACATATTGTGGATGATCTGACAGGTTCCTGAAGGACCATTGCAGATACATGCCTTGGTTGTGACCCAATTCCATTTACAACACCATCAAAAAGAATAAGATACTTAGAAATAAATTTAACCAAAGAGGCATGAGACTTGTATGCTAAAAACTACAAAACAATGCTGAAAGAAGTTAAAAATATAAATAACTGGAAACATATCCTATGTTCATGACTGACAGAATAGTTAAGATGACAATACCACTCAAAGCAATCTACAGATCCAATGCAATCCCTACCAAAATCCCAAGAGTATTTTTTGCAGAACTAGCAAAACCCACCCTAAAATTCCTACGGAATCTCAAAAGACTCCACATAGCCTAAATAATCTTAAGAAAGAACAAAACTGAAGGGTCCCTGGGTGGCTGAGTCAGTTAAGCATCTGACTCTTGATTTCAGCTCAGGTCATGATATCGGGGTGGTGAGATTGAGCCCTGCCTCAGGCTCTGGACTAAGCAGACAGTCTGCTTGAGATTCCCTCCCTCTCCTTATACCCCACCCCTGCTCATGTTTGTGCATGCTCTTTCTCTCTCTAAAATAAATAAATCTTTAAGAAAAAAAAAAAACGAAGTTGTTCTCGTATGTTCTAGTTTCAAAACTTACTACAAAACTACAATAATCAAAACATACAGGAGGCACCTAGTTGTCTCATTTGGAAGAGCATATGACTCTTGATATCACTCAAAGTCATGAGTTTGAACCCCATGTTGGGTGTAGAGATTACTTAAGAATTAAAAAGAAGGGACGCCTGGGTGGCTCAGTGGTTGAGCGCCTTCCTTTGGCCCAGGGCGTGATCCTGGAGACCCGGGATCAAGTTCTGCATCGGGCTCCCTGCATGGAGTCTGCTTCTCTCTCTGCCTGTGTCTCTGCCTCTCTCTGTGTCTCTCATGAATAAATAAATAAAATCTTTAAGAAACAAAAAGAATTGGGATCTCTGGGTGGCTCAGCAGTTTAGCATCTTCCTTTGGGCCCAGGGCATGGTCCTGGAGTCCCGGGATCAAGTCCTGCATCGGGCTTCCTGCATGGAGCCTGCTTCTCTCTCTGCCTGTGTCTCTGCCTCTCTCTCTCTCTCTCTCTCTCTCTCTGTGTGTGTGTGTGTGTGTGTGTCTCTCATGAATAAATAAATAAAATCTTAAAAGAATTAAAAAGAAAACCTTTTAAAAAAAGAAAGAAAACCAATATAGTACTGGCATAAAGACAGATATACAGATTCAGTGGAATGTAATTAAAAGTCAGAAATGAATCCTGACAAATATAGTCAATAGATTTTAACAAGAGTACCAAGACCATCAAACGGAAAAAAAGACTCTTCAGGAAATGGTACCAGGAAAAGAATATCCACAGGCAAAAAAAATGAAGTTGGATCCTAACCTTTTGTATGCCATATACAAAAATGAACTCAAAATGGACCAAAGACCAAAACTTAAGAGCTAAAACGATCAAACTCACAGAAGAAAACACAGAGGCAAAATATTTGTGACAATAAATTTGGCAATGATTTCTCAGATATAACACCAAAAGATACAACCAAAGAAAATAAATAAACTGGACTTCATTAGAATTTAAAGTTTTTGTCCATCAAGGGACACTGTTAGGAGAGATAAATGACAGTCCATAGAATGGTATAAAATATCTGTAAATCATGTCTTTAATACACAGAATATATAAAGTCCTACAACTCAAAAAAATTAAAATTAAAATTAAAAATATATCCAACTCAAAAACAGGCAAAATACTTTAACAGACATTTCACAAATGGCCATAAGCACATGAAAATATGTTCAACATCATTAGTCATTAGGAAAATACAAATGTAACCTGCAAGATACCACTTTACACCCACTAGGATGGCTACTTTTTTCTTTTAAAAAATGGAATATAGTAAGTGTTGGCAAGGATCTGGAGAAACTGGAATCCTTGTGCATTGCTGGTGAGAACATAAAATGGTTCAGGTGCTATGAGAAAGTTTGGTGGTTCCTCAAAAAGTTAAACATAGAATTACCATATGATCCAAGAATTTCACTCCTACATATATACCAAAAAAAACTGAAAACAGGGACTCAGATAGTTGTACATCAATGTTCACAGCAGCATTATTCACAGCAGACAAAAGATGGAAACAATCTAAGTAGCCTTCAACAGATTACTAAACAAAGTGTCATACAGACACACACAAACACACACACACAGAAATACTGTGGACCATAAAAAGTAATTAAGTACTATTACATGATACAAGTGGATGAACTTTTATGCTAAGTGAAATAAGCCAAACACAAAAGGACAAATGTTACATGATTCCACTTATAAAATATCTAGACTGAGACAGAGTGGAATGAGGAGTTACAATCTGATGAGTTCAGGTTTTGTTTAGGATTATGAAAAGTTCTGGAAACAGACAATGGTAATGATTATATCACACTGCGAATATACTCAAAAAATAGAAAACAGAATGGAGGTTCCTCAAAAAGCTAAAAATAGAGCTACTCTATGACCCAGCAATTGCACTACTAGGTATTTACCCAAAGGATACAAATATAGTGCTCCCAAAGGGACACATGTACGCAATGTTTATAGCAATAATGTCCACAATAGCCAAACTATGGAAAGAGCCAGATGTCCATCAACAAATGAATAGATAAAATAGATAAAATTATACACACACACACACACACACACACACACACAAATGGAAGATTACTCAGCCATCAGAAAAAGAAATCTTACCATTTCCAACGACATGGATATAATTGGAGAGTATCATGCTAAGCAAAATAAATCAATCAGAGAAACACAATTATCATATGACTTCACTCATATATGGAATTTAAGAAAGAAATCAGGATCAAAGCAGAAGGGAAGGAAAAATAAAATGAAATGAAATCAGAGAGGGAGACAAACTATAGTTTCTTAACTTTAGGAAACAAACTGAGGGTTACTGGAGGGGAGGTAGCTGGGGGGTATGGGGTAACCAGGTGATGGGCATTAAGGAGGGCACATGATGTAATGAGCACTGGATTTTAAATACAGATGATGAATCACTGAACTCTACCTCTGAAACTAATAACACACTATATGTTAATTTAAATAAAATTTTACAAAAGAAAAAGAATGGTTAAAATGGTAAAGTTTATGTTATGTATAGTTTACCATAATTTTTAAAAGCTATTATGGTAAAAAAAACACAGATATGGGGCATGAAATTTTAAGATCATGGAAAACATGGCTAAAATAAACAATTCTAAAACTTCAAAAACAGTGACAACAAAAAAAGCCCCAAAACAAGAAAACAGCCTAATTTTTAAATGGGCAAAAAGATATGAACATTCACTCCAAAGAACATTAAAGGATGCCCAACATCATCAGTCACTAGGTAAATGCAAATTAAAGACACAGTGAGATACCATTACATACCTACAGATGGCAAGCATTAAAAAGACTGACCATACTGGCAAGGATGTGGAAGAACTAGAATTCTCATGTACTGCTGGTGGGATTATAAATTAATAACTATCATTTTGGGGAAAAAAAAGTTAAACCATATTTACCACATAATCCAATCTTTCCAATCCTAGGTATTTCCTCAAGAGGAAAGGAAAAATACAACCATTCAAAGACCTATACATGGGTGTTCACTGTAGCTTTACCTGTTACAACAAAAAGTTGGAAACAACACACATATCCATCATGGATGGATAAACAACTGTGGGATGTCCATACAATAGGATTCTATTCAGCAAGAAATAAACTATTGATGGATAAACAACTGTGGTATGTCCATATAATGGGTTACTATTCAGCAAGAAATAAACTATTAATACATGCAACAGCACAGGTAAATCTCAAAATAATTAAGCTAAATGAAAAGAAGCAGGCAAAAGAAAAGTATATGCAGTATGACTGATTTATATAAAATGCAAACTAATGTAGAGTGACAAAAAAGCAGATCAGTAATTGTTTGAAGATAAGAAAAGAGGCAAGAAGGGATGCAAGGGTGGGACCAAAGAAACTTTTGGAGGTGATTATAATGATGGATTCAAGGGTGAATACGTGTGTCAAAACTTACCAAATTGTACACTTTAAATAGGGGCAACTTACTGCATGTCAATCAGAATTTGATAGGTTTTTTTTTAGGCAGTCAAGGTTAACTGGGATAGCTCAAGTTAAATCCAACAGGTTTAGTTGCCAAGTCTTATAGAGAAAGAAAAAGATAACAAGTTGTTCAATTAGCCAACCTCAGGTCACAAAACTAGTAAGAAGTCAAACCAGGATTCAAATTGAGTACTGTGTAGTAATCAAGACCTTTCTCTTCATACTTCTTTTGAAGAAGAGAAGCATATGAATGGGTAGAGATCCATTCAGTAAGTATTTATTATACTTGGCACTACTGCAGGTTCTGGGGATATAGCAGTAATCCAATGATACAAAACCTTTGCACCTGTGGAGCTAAAACATTCTGGGAATAAACCGATTATTTAAAAAAATAAAAATTACGGGGACCCCTGGGTGGCTCAGTGGCTTAGCACCTGCCTTTGGCCCAGGGCATGATCCTGGAGTCCGGGGATTGAGTCCCATGTCAGGCTCCCAGCATGGGGCCTGCTTCTCCCTCTGCCTGTGTCTCTGCCCCACCCACCCCCCACCCCCCCGTGTGTGTGTGTGTGTGTGTGTGTGTGTGTGTGTCTATCATGAATGAATAAATTTAAAAATCTTTTTAAAAATTATTTAAAAGTCAAAAACATATGGTACAGTGTCGAGTACATGCTAAGATAGGAAATAAAATGAAGTGCTATAGAATGGGTTGTTCAATTCTTTTAAAGTAGAAAAGTTTGGGATCCCTGGGTGGCGCAGTGGTTTGGCGCCTGCCTTTGGCCCAGGGCGCGATCCTGGAGACCCGGAATCGAATCCCACGTCGGGCTCCCGGTGCATGGAGCCTGCTTCTCCCTCTGCCTGTGTCTCTGCCTCTCTCTCTCTCTCTGAGTGTGACTATCATAAATAAATAAAAAATTAAAAAATAAAATAAAATAAAATAAAGTAGAAAAGTTTGAAGGAACAATACAAAAGACAATCACTAATGTGAAAAAGACAGGTGGGAATGGAGGACCAACAAAATGACAGCTGACCTAAAAATAAAATAAACAAGAAGGAAAAGATACATTAGTAAATTGGCTCTACCTTAAAAAAAATTTAATTTATTAATCCAATTCACTGGTATATATCCATTCTGCCTAAGGACAGTTATACCATTCCCCACTATAGGTCAATGAGATAAACAAAACAGCAAGATGATACAAAAAGCTACAAGAGATGAATATTTGAGAAAATTAATGAACTAGAGATACTTAAAAGTATACTATATCTAAATCTAAATAAAACGCCAAAAACCTCAAGTGGAAGAACATAACTCCAAAAGTTAGTATAATAATCATAGCACACAATCTCAACGTGCTGTTTATTTAGCTGGAAAACTGTCACTATGCAGTAGTATAATTATAAAGAACTGTTTCTGCCTGGAAGTACAAAAAAAATATGATTTTAAAAATATTTGCAATCATAAACCGAGATCTGAAATATAATAGTTTAAGGCTACAGATGCAAAATCACAAACCTAGAAAATTAATACAAACCAGGCTCATTAGACACAGCAGACAAACTGAAAACAAGTTAATAAAAATAAAGCGATACTTTATTTAAGGCAGAAAAAACACCCTACAATTTTCTATTATGATTTGCAAACAGTTCCTCACTGTAACTGACTGCATAAAGGCCAACACTGACAAAATGCTGGGATTCAAAGGGTGGATCTAATCTTTACCTATGATAGAAAACAGAATAATATCCATAAATCACTACACTTTAATACGTAACTTCATGCCTCAAGCAGAGAAACTTGAGAATTTGATCAAAGCTATGGCCACTCTTTAAGAAATATGCATCTAAGTTCACTGATATCTATGAAAAAGTTAATTGATTTCTAAAAATCTTGCAAAAATATAGCACTCAATCTTAAATTCCTGGGTCAAGCATTCAAGAGAATAGGACTTCTGGTTCTTTATGGGAAAAACCTCTTCAGACTATATACTCCTCTGATATTGGTATCCCAATACCTAAGAATTAATTCCTTGATGACTTACCAGGTTTGTTAGGATATGAAGGTTTAAAAACCATCATTTCCTTCTGCTCCAACAAATACTTGAGCCATAAAATTTTTAAATTTAAGTTGCAAAGGAAGCTAGCCAAATGCAAGCATCCAATTTCACTCCCTCCTAAAATCTAAAACCATAGTTAAGGAAAAAATTATTTTTAGTCTTGTAACCCATAGGATGAAGAAAATGGGAAAGGAAACAAAACCTAAATAATTTTGAAAGCTGAAAAACAGATGGGCAAGTCTGAGAAAACCAAACCCATACCAATAGTAAAAAGAATCAACCCAATTTACACCTCAAAATCCTTAACAAGCTCAAGAATTGGCAATAACAGGTAACTACGGAAGTGGTGGGAAGGCGGTAGGGAGGAAGGTGTTCAAGGGAGAAGCTAAAATAAGAAAAGATGGATTTAAAATTTCTAGACATTTAAATCATTAGATTCACCTCCTTCAATCCACATCTCAGTGTGTTCCCTTTCCTCCACTGGAAAGTTTATTCTCCAAAAGAGTAAATGGATTTTTACTCTATATTGGCTGACACCAGGCTCATCTAAGAGTCGAGATGAGTACAAAAAAATAGAAGAAGGATCTCTGGGTGGCGCAGCGGTTTAGCGCCTGCCTTTGGCCCAGGGCGCGATCCTGGAGACCCGGGAATCCCACGTCGGGCTCCCGGCGCATGGAGCCTGCTTCTCCCTCTGCCTATGTCTCTGCCTCTGAGTGAGTGTGTATGACTATCATAAATAAATAAAAATTTTAAAAAAAAACTTTAAAAAAAAATAGAAGATTATATGAACATACACAGGAAAAAACTCCAGCCCCCTTCTAACCCTAAACTCTCAGAATTCTAGTATCCTAGGCTTTTTACCTCTGGGCATTCTCATGTTATTAATTTAGAGCTAATCAAAACGGCCCCCAAGGACCCAACATGTTGGACAAAAATAAACCCACCCTAAAGAATATACTGTGAAATCTCAGAACCCTGGCAGCAGAATTATGGTTCTATTAATAAGCTTCCAAATATGAAAAACAGATCATATCCAAAAGATTCAGAGTCACAGGCTTCTTAATACTAACACTTCACACCAGAAGACAGTGGACAATACCTTAAAAATGATGAAGGAAAAGAATTTCTGAATAGTTTTTTTTTTTAAGACTTTATTCACTCATTCATGAGAGACACAGAGAGAGACAGAGACAGAGACAGAGATAGAGGGAGAAGCAGGCTCCCTGAGGGGAGCTGGATGCAGGGGACGACCCCAGAACCCTGGGATCACACCCCAAGCTGAAGGCAGAGGCTCAACCACTAAGCCACCCAGGCATCCCAAGAATTTCTAACCTAGCATTCTATACCTAGCTGAAGAGTTAGAATAAAATGAAGACCTCTTCAGACATGCAAATGATTTATAGCTAGAAGAAAATGTTAACTGAAAGCACTTGGGAAAACAATTTCTGGCATTGTCTTCTCAGATTGGACTATGCATATGCTACAATTCAACAATTCCTCTCCTAATCACATATCCTAAGAAAAATAAACATGTATGCCAGGAAGCAACACAGAAGGTTCAAAGCAGCACTGTTCTCAGTAACAAAAGAGAAGGAAAAAAACCACATAAGAACTGACAGAAGTAAGGATTAATGAAGTACAATATATTAGAGCTATGCACAACACTGGTAAATCTTAGACTTACATTAATTTTTTTAATTATAAGTTGAAACTTTTTCTTTCCCAGTGTATGATTCTATGAATCTTAGCACATGCATAGATTTATGTTACTATATTATATTCAGAATAGTTCCATCACCCCAGAAAAATCCCCTTATGATATCTCTTTCAAGTCACTCCTTCCCCTATCTCTACCCATGGCAACTGCTGATGTGTCTTCCATCACTATAGTTTTGTCTTTTTGAGAATGCCATAAAAATCTAATCATATAGCATATAACCATTTTGATTGACTTCTTGATTCAGCATAAGCCCCCTCAAACTCACTCAAGTTGTTGCATGTATCAATAGTTCGTTCCTTTGAACTGTTAAGCAGTACTTTATCCTATGGATACCTCACACTTTGTTTACTCAACCAATGCCAAACTGATGACTGGGTGATGAAGACGTGGGACACGCTGGAGCCAATGGCTCAGTTCGTTGACCACTGGTATGTCTTCTTTTGTAAAGACTGTTCAAGTCTTTTGCCCATTCTTTTGTTGTATTATTACTGCGAGTTCTGAGATTACAAATCATCTCCAATATAAATGGTTTGCAAATAATTTCTTCAAGACTATGTATGGACTGCCTTTTAGCTTTCTTCACTGCATCATCGGGCTCCCTGCTTCTCCCTCTGCCTATGCCTTTGCCTCTCTCTCAGTCTCTCATGAATGGATGATAAAAATCTTTAAAAAGGGGGGGAAAAAAGGAAAGAAAAATATTGAGGTTATTTTTCATACAGAAATCCAGCTGTTCCCACACCCTTTGTTGAAAAGACTGTCCATTCTCCTGCAGACCTGCTTTAGCATATCTGTCAAAATCACTGAGCATGTAAGTACAAGTCTACTTTTTTTTCTTTTTAGTTTCAGAGGTAGAATTTAGTGATTCATCAGCTGTCTACTTCTGGATTCTATCCAATTTAATTGATCTATATGTCAACAGTTATGCCAATACTACACTGTCTTACTTATAGTAGCTTGATGTAGGTCAGTCTTGAAATCAGGTATTGTAAACCATATAACATTATTCTTCTTCAAGATAGTTTTTATATGTTCATTGTCTTTCCATTTAAATTTTTGTAGATGCCCTTTAATCAGGCTGCAAAACTATCTTTTATTCTCAGTTTGCTGAGAGTTTTTATCATGAATGGGTGTTTAATTTTGTCAAATGTTTTTGCATTTATGAATCAAATTATGTTATGAATTATTTAAGTTATATATGTCAAATGTTTTGCATTTCTTATTGTTCCTAGTAAGCAGATTAAACTGAATGATTTTCTAATGTTAAACCAATCTTAATATTCCCAGGATAAACCCCAAATGTTCATGCTGTATTATCATTTTCATGTACCTTTGCATTCAGTTTGCTAAAAATATAGTAAAGATTTTTGTGCCAATGTTTATGAATTTTGGTCTGTAGTTGTCTTGCAATATGTCTGTCTGATTTTGGTATCAGGATAATATCAAATAAATAATAAATAATTGGGATAATTAAATTGGAATAATAAAAAATAATTCTCTATTTTCTGAAACAGTTTGTTTAGGGTTGGTATCATTTCTACCTAAAATGTTAAATTTGGGGGCAGCCCGGGTGGCTCAGCAGTTTAGCACTGACTTAGGCCCAGGTTGTGATCCTGGGGACCCGGGATCGAGTCCCACATTAGGCTCCCTACACGGAGCCTGCTTCTCCCTCTGTCTGTCTCTGTGTGTGTGTATGTGTGTCATGAATAAATAAAATCTTTAAAAAAAATAAAAAATAAAAATAAATAAAACAAAATGCTATATTTGTCAGTGAAACCATCTGGGCCTGGAGTTTTCTTTGTGGAACAGCTTTTAGTTACAAATTCCATTTCTTTAGCGGATATAGGGCTATTATAGTTTCCTATTATTCCTTGAATAACTTTTGTTAATTTGTCTATTTCCAAGAATTTTCCATTTCACCTAGGTTGCAAAGTTCATAGGCATAAAATGTATAATATTCCCTTTTTAACCTTTTAATGTTTATGGGATCTATAGTGATACACTCTCTTTTGTTCTTCATATTAGTAATGGTATCTCTATTCTTTTTTCTAAATCACCCTGTCAGCTTAGTGTCCTTCTCTCTTCAATACATAAGCTTTCATTCTCATTGATTTCCTGTATTGTTTTCCTAGTCCCATTTTACTATTTATACTTCTATCCATTATTCTTTACCCATATATATATAGAAAATTATTACTGCAATAAGTTCAGTTACTATCCATCATCTCACAGTTACAATTATTTTTTCTAATACTAAGAACTTTTAAGATTTACTCTTAGCAACTTTCAAATATACAACACAGTACTGTTAACTAGTCACCACACTGTCCATTATATCCCCAGAATTTATTTTTCTTATAACACAAAGTTTGTATCTTTTGACTATCCTCACCCATTTTCCTCATTCTCCATCCCTGCCTCTAGCAACCTCCAATCTGTTGTTTCTATGAACCTGTTTTTTTTTCCACTATCACACAGTATTCTTCTTTATCTGCATGACTTATTTCACATAGCAGAATGCCCTCAAGTTCCAACCATGTAGCAAATGATAAGATTTCCTTCTTTTTTATAGCTGAATAATATTCCATTGTACATATAACACCACATTTTTTTTTTTTTTTTATGATAGTCACACAGAGAGAGAGAGAGAGGCAGAGATACAGGCAGAGGGAGAAGCAGGCTCCATGCACCGGGAGCCTGACGTGGGATTCGATCCCGGGTCTCCAGGATCGCGCCCTGGGCCAAAGGCAGGCGCCAAACCGCTGCGCCACCCAGGGATCCCAACACCACATTTTTTTAATCCATTCATTTGCTGATGGAAACTTTGGTTGTTTCCATGTCTTGGCTATTATAAATAATGCTGTAATAAACTTGGGGATGAAGGTATCTCTTTGTCAATACTGATTTCATTTCCTCCATGTATATCCCATAAGTGGAATTGCTGGATCACTTGGTAGTTTTATTTTCAATTTTTGAAGACCCTCCACACTATTTTCCATAGTGGCTGCATCAATTTACATTCCCACTAATAGTGCACCAGAGTTCCCTTTTCTCCACATCCTCATCAACACTTATCCCTTGTCTTTCTGATAATGATCATTTTTTAAGATTTTATTAAGTTTTTATTTTTAAGTAATGTCTACACTCAACATGGAACCTGAACTCACAACCCTAGGATGAAGGGACATGCTACAATGACTGAGCCAACCAGGCACCCCTATAATGACCATTCTAACAGGTTTGAGGTGATATTTCATTGTACTTTTTGATTTGCATTTCTCTGATAATTAGTGATGTTGAGTACTTTTTCATGTACCTCTTGGTTATTCGTAGAACTTCTCTGGAAAATATTTATTCAGTTCCTATCACCTTTTTTTAAAGACTGTATGCATGTTTATATTTATGTATTTATTTGACAGAGAGTGAGTAAAAGCAGAAAGAGCAGTAGAGGGAGAGGGAGAAGCAGACTCCCCCCTGAGCAGGGAGCCCAGTGCAGGGCTTGACCCCAGGACCCCAATATCATAACCTAAGCTGAAGGCAGGCATTTAATCACCTGAACCACCCAGGCACCTTAGCCCTCTATCCATTTCTAAATCAGATTTTTTTTTATTGAGTTATATGAGTTCTCTACACATTTTAGGTATTACCCTCTTATCAGATATATAACTTGAAAATATTTTTATATTATTTGGGAAAGATAAGAATAGGTTCCAAAAAAAAAAAGAATAGGATCCCATTACATAGAAGAGTTAAAGGGCATACTGTTAAATCAAAAGTGATCACTTCTCGGCCTTTTGGCCAAGATCAAGTGTGAAATCAAGAGACTATAGTCAGAACAGTAAGCAGTTTTCAAATGACAACAATGCAGAAGGATAACCAACTAACCACCACTGAAATCTGGATGCTTTTATATTAAAAATTTGCTACACACGGTTTAGTGCCTGCCTTCGGCCCAGGGAGTGATCCTGGAGTCCTGGGATTTGAGTCCCACATCAGGCTCCCTGCATGGAACCTGCTTCTCCCTCTGCCTGTCTCTCTCTCTCTCTCTCTCCCTCTCTCTCTCTCTCTGTCTTCCATGAATAAATAAATAAAAATCTTAAAAAAAAATTTTGCTACATAGCAGTAGCAACTACACAGTAATTACTGCTGCTTACACTATTTTGAGATTTATAAAACCTTCAAGACAGTCATTTGGCTTCCATTTTTTAGTTCTAGGGTAGTCAACGTATTGGCAGTTACATAAATCCAAATCACAACACATCCTCCCAAACTCTATAAACCAAAAAGGAAAAGACATCAAAAACAAACAAATCAGGGCAGCCCAGGTGGCTCAGTGGTTTAGCGCCGCCTTCAGCCCAGGGCGTGATCCTGGTGACAGGGCATCGAGTCCCACGTTGGGCTCCCTGCATGGAGCCTGCTTCTCCCTCTGCCTATCTCTCTGCCTCTCTCTCTCTCTCCCTCTGTGTCTCTCATGAATAAATAAATAAAATCTTTTTAAAAAATCAATTAGGAAGACAAGAAAACTATATTGATATCAGAATTCTCAAAAACAAGGCAACAAGCAGCATTTTCAAGAAACCATAGGAAAGAAAGTATGAATGAAGGACTGTCTATCAAATCAAACTGTCTTTCAAGTACCAAAACATTTTTTTAAATTTTGAATTCAAGAATTCAGGGAATTCTATATACCCATGTTCCCTTCTTGAGCAAACTATTAAAGAATGAGACTCGTCCAACCAAAAGATGACTGGAAAAAGAATTATAAATGAAATGACTATAAATCTGATATACTTAATTACAGATCTAATAAAATATAGAGGTGAGGGCAAAAATAATATATAAATGTTATATATTTTGATGACATATAAATAATGCAACTAAATATTAAAGAAAGGAGGAAAAGGAACAAAAGTGAAATTAGCTTACTGCTCATTGTATAATAGGTGAGAGATAAAGGATAACACCGGAAAATGGCAAACTATATAGTAATATAGGACATTAAGTGCATTGAAAAAAAGTATAGCTTGGATAAAAACATAAGTGTTGCTAAATATCTACAAGATTGAAAAAAGGCACAAAAAGATGTAGAGAACATCACACTATAACAAAGATAACAAATATAAATCACATCGCAATTATTTTAAAAAGTAGGGCAGGGTCGAGACCAAAATTAAGTCTTATCTATAAATGTGAATGGGCTTTATTCATCCATTAAAAGACAAACATTTTCAGTTTGATACACACAGCAAGACCCAACCACATGCTTTATTTAAAAAGGAAACACATATAAAATAAAGTGACTCAGAAATGCAAAAAAAGGAATTTTTCAGTCTATGAATCATTTCAAATTCGTTTTTGTATACGGTGTGGACTAGAAGTCAAGACTAATTTTTCCATGAATATCAAGTTCTTCTAGTACTATATGATTAAAAGATTGTTCATTCATTATTCACTGATTTACATGGTCTCTTTGCCAAAAATCTCCATATACATAAATCCATGTGTAAATAAATCCATATACACATAAACTAGTTATGTATATATGGATTCTATTGCATTCCACTAATCTAAATGTCTATCTTTGCACCAATACCATAATGCCTTGCTTACTGTTGCTTCAAAAGAAGACATGAAGTCAGATTCCATACACTCTCCAACACTATTCTTTTTAAAAATTGTTTTGACTATTCTGTATATATATAAATTTTAGCTTGTCAAATTATGCAAAAAGTCTGCTAGATACTGATTGGAATAATAATACGGAGTCCTCCAATCCATAAACATGTTATCTTTCAACTTACTTTCAGTTCTCAGCAATGTTTTGTTATTTTCAAAACAGAGCTCTTACATATCCTACAAATTTTGTTGTATTTATTCCTCAGTATTCAATGCTTTTGCTATTATTGTAAAAATGTTCTATAATTTCACAAACTGTTCATTAGAAAAACAAAAATATATAACTGATCTTACATATATCAGCCTTATTCTGACACCCTGCCAAACTCCATAATTAATTCCAGTAATCTCTTTTCAGATTCTTTACAATTTTCTATATACATAATCACGGTGATCTATAAGTTTGAGTGTTCTACCTCTTTATTTTCAATATTCATGTTTGCTACAGGCCTACGTCATTTTATTGCACTTTGCCTTATAATGCTTCACAGATTTTGCATTTTTACAATTGAAGGTCTATGACAATCTTGCCTCAAGCAAGACTGACAGTGCCATTTTTTCCACAGTGTTAGCTCAATTCAAGTCTCTATGTCACATCTTGGTAATTCTTGAAATATTTTAAACTTTTTCATAATTATTATTGTGATCAGTGATCTCTGATGTTACTACTGCAACAGTTTTGGGTGCCATGAACTGTGCCCATAAAAGAGGTAAACTTTATCAATTAATGTTGTGTGTGTGCATGTTCTGACTGCTCTAACCATCAGCCATTCCCCTCTTTCCCTCTCCTCAGGCCTCCCTATTCCCTGAGACACAAAAATATTGAAATGAGGACAATTACTAGTCCTACCATGGAGTATTCAACTGAAAGGAAAACATACATGTCTTTCACTTCAAAATCAAAAGCTAGAAATGATTCAGCTTAGTGAAGAAGGCATGTTGAAAGCCAGTAGGCCAAAAGCTAGGCCTCTTGCACCAAATACTTAGCCAAGTTGTGAATGCAAAGGAAATGTTCTTGAAGGAAATTTTAAGTATCACTTCAGTGAACACACAAATTATAAAAAAGCAAAGCAGTCTTATTGCTGATATGGATGATACATGCTGGATAAGAGATCAAACCAGCCTCAACATTCTTTAAAGCCAAAACCTAATCCAGAGCAAGGTCCTTACTCTCTTCAAAGGCTGGGAGGGATGAGGAAGCTGCAGAAGAAAAGTGTGAAGCTAGCAGAGGTTGATTCATGAGGTTTAAGGAAAGAAGCCATCTCCCTAACACAGAAGTACAAGGAGAAACAAGAATGACTGATGTAGAAGCTGCAGTAAGTTATCCAGAAGATCTAGCTAAGATAAGTAATGAAGGTGGCTAAACTAAACAATAGAATTTATATGTAAACAAAGCAGCCTTATATTGGAAGACGCCATCTAAAACTTTTGTAGCTAGAGGGAAGTCAATGCCTGGCTTCAAAGCTTCAAAGGATAGGCTAATTCTCTTGTTGGGAGCTAATGCAGTTGGTGACCTTAAGGTGAAGCCAATGCTCACTTAAATTATGAAAATTCTAGGGCCCTTAAGAATTATGCTAAATCTACTCTGCCTATGCTCTATAAATGAAATAGCAAAGCCTAAATGACAGCACAGCAGTTTACAACACGGTTTACTGATTATTTAAGGCCACTGTTAAGACCTACCATTCAGAAAAAGGTTCCTTTCAAAATATTACTGCTTGGTGACACTGCACCTGGTCACCCAAGAACTCTGATGGAGATGTACAACAAGATTAATGTTGTTTTCATGCCTGTTAATATAACGCTAACACAACATCCATTTCAGCCCATGGTTTGTGAAGTAATTTCAACTGTCAAGTTTTATTATTTAAGAAATAAATTTTGTCTAGTTTCTAAGGATCATGTCTGCCATATCAAAATTCCTGATCCAGACACAATGGCCCCAATGGGACAGAGCCCAAAGGTGTCACTGAGAGTAACTGGAATGAGCTTGTTGACAGCTAGATGACATGAACCTCTCTGAGTCCCTTTTCCATGGCATCTATGCCTACGGTTTTGATAAGCCTTCTGCCATCCAGCAGCAAGCCATTCTTTGTATCAAGGTTATGATGCAATTGCTCAAGCCCAATCTGGGACTGAAAAAACAGCCAGTTTTGCTATATTAATTTTGTAAGAGACTGAACTGGATCTACAGGCTACATACATAGGCTTTGGTCCTGGCACCTACTAGAGAGTTGGCTCAGCAGATACAGAAAGTAGTCATGGCATTAGGAGATAACATGGGTGCCTCTTGCCATGCCCGCATTCAGGGAACCAATGTACATGCTGAGGTGCAGAAACTTCAGATGGAAGCTCCGCATATCACCATGGGTACCCCAGGTCATGTATTTGATATGCTTAACCAGAGATACCTATATCCCAAATACTTCAAGATGTTTGTACTAGTCAAGCTGATGAAGTGTTAAGCTACAGATTCAAGGACCAAATCTATGACATATTCCAAAAGCTCAATAGCAACACCCAAGGGGTTTTGCTGTGAGCTACAATACCTTCCAACATGCTTGAGGCGACCAAGAAGTTCATGAGATATCCCATTTGGATTCTGGTCAAGAAACAAGAGTTGACCCTGAAAGGTACCCGCCAGTTCTATATGAATGTGGAACAAGAAGGGTGGAGGCTGGATACACTGTGTGACTTGTATGAAACCCTAACCATCTTGCAGGCAGTCATATTCATCAACACCCAAAGGAAGTCTGATTGGCTCACTGAAAAGATGCATCCCGAAGACTTCATTATGTTTGCCATGCAAAGATATATGGACCAAAAGGAAAGAGATGTTATCACAATACTCTGGCTCTAGCAGAGTATTGATTTGCTGGCCAGAGGCATTGATGTGCAGCAGTTTCTTTAGTCTTTAACTATGACCTTCCCACCAACAGGGAAAACTATATCCACAGAATTGGTCGAAGTGGACAATTCTGCCTTAAGAGTGTGACTATTTAAAAAAAAAAAAAGTGTGTGACTATTAACATGGTGATAAAAGAAGACAAGGAGACTCCTTGTTCAAGATATCAAGACCATCTACAATACCTCCACTGAGGAGATGCCCCTCAGTGTTGCTGACCCTGAGGGGCTATCCTGCTACCTAGCCCTACCCACGGTTCAGTCCATGGGGGGCTGAAGACAACAAGGAAGGGGAGGGAAGGGAGCCAAGGGATAGATGTGTCATTTTTTTTCTTTGAATAAGTGTCATGTTAGGAAGGAAGGAAGGAAGGAAGGAAGGAAGGAAGGAAGGAAGGAAGGAAGAAGAAAATAAAAGAAGAGAAGAGAAGAGAAGAGAAGAGAAGAGAAGAGAAGAGAAGAGAAAGAAAAGAAAAGAAAAGAAAAGAAAAGAAAAGAAAAGAAAGAAAAGAGAAAATCTTCTTTAGTGATAGTGATTCCTTTTTCTGGACACAGCAAATTGAAAACCTTCTGGAAAGGATTCACAATTCTAGACGCCATTAAGAACTTTTGTAATTCAGGGGGATCCCTGGGTGGCGCAGCGGTTTGGCACCTGCCTTTGGCCCAGGGCGCAATCCTGGAGACCCGGGATTGAATCCCACGTCGGGCTCCCAGTGCATGGAGCCTGCTTCTCCCTCTGCCTGTGTCTCTGCCTCTCCCTCTCTCTCTCTCTCTCTCTCTCTCTCTCTCTCTCTGTGACTATCATAAATAAATAGAAAAAAAAATAAATTTGTAATTCAAAGGAAGAGGTCAAAATATCAATACAGAGTTTGGAAGCAGCTAATTCCAATCCTCATGGGTGACTTTGAAGGATTCATTATTTTCATGGAGAAAGTAACAAAAGATGTGGTATAAACAAGAAGAGAACCAAAAATAGTAGTAGAGCCTGAAGATGTGATTGAATTGCTATAATCTCATGATAAAACTTGAACAGATAAGGGGTTACTTCTTATGGGTGAACAAAGAAACTTTTTTTTTAAGATTTTATTTATTTATTCACGAAAGACATGGTGGGGGGGGGCAGAGGGAGAGCAGGCTCCATGCAGGAAGCCCAATGTGGGACTCGATCCTGGAACTCCAGGATCACGCCCTGGGCCAAAGGCAGATGTTCAACCGCTGAGCCACCCAGGTGTCCCAAGAAACTGGTTTCTTAAGATGGAATCTACTCGGGATGCCTGGGTGGCTCAGCAGTTGAGTGCCTGCTTTCTGCTCAGGGCATGATCCCAGGGTCCCAGATCGAGTCCCACATCGGGCTCCTTGCAGGGAGCCTGCTTCTCTCACTGCCTATGTCTCTGCCTCCCTCTCTCTGTCTCTCTCATGAATTAATTAATTAATTAATGAGTAAATAAATAGTGGAATCTACTCATGGTGACAATGCTGTTAAGACTGCTAAAATGATATCAAAGGATTTAGAATATTACATCAACTTAATTGATAAAGCAGCAGCAGACTTAAAAGGACTAACCCCAATTTTGGAAGTTCTACTGTGGTTAAAATGCTATCAAACAGCATCACGTGCTACAGAGAAAATCATTGTAAATAGAAAAGTCAATTGATGTGGCAAACTTCACTGTTATTTAAAGAAACTGCCACAGCCACGCCAACCTTCAGCAACCACCACCCTACTCAGCGGCTGTTAAGACCCTCCACTAGCAAAAATATTATAACTTAATGAAAGCTCAGATGACACTATTTTCTTTTTTCTTTTTTTTTTTTTTAAGATTTATTTTTTTTTACTTAATTATGATAGACATAGAGAGAGAGAGAGGCAGAGACACAGGAGGAAGGAGAAGCAGGCTCCATGCCAGGAGCCTGACGTGGGACTCGATCCTGGGACTCCAGGATCACGTCCTGGGCCAAAGGCAGGCGCTAAACCGCTGAGCCACACAGGATCCCCTTGACAGTATTTTCTTAAAGATTTATCTAAGGGGAGTGGAAAGAGGAGAGAGAGTGAGAGAGTGAATCTCAAGCAGACTCCCCACTGAGCCCAATGCAGGGTTTGATCTCATGATCCTGAGATCATGACCTGAGCCAAAATGAAAAGTCAAATGCTCAACCAAGTGAGCTACCCAGGTGCCCTGATAGTTAGCATTTTTTTAGCAATAAAGTGTTTTATAATTTGGGGGGAGGGGACTATAAATACTCTTTTAAAGTGTTTTTTAAAAGATTTTATTTATCCATGAAAGACACAGAGAGAGAAGCAGAGACATAGGCAGAGGAAGAAGCAAGCTCCTTATAGGAAGCCCGATGCAGGACTCCATCCCGGGCCCTGGGGCCATACCCTAAGCCAAAGGCAGACACTCAACCGCTGAGCCACCCAGGCATCCCTTAAGTTTTTATTACAATTCCAGTTAGTTAACATGCAGTGTAACTAATATTATTTTCAGGTGTGCAGTATAGTGATTCAACACCTCCAAGCAACACTGATGGTCATCACAAGTGTACTTCTTAATCCTCATCACCTATCTAAACCATTCCCCCATCTACCTCCCCTCTGGTAGCACTCAGTTTATTCTATATGGTTATGACTCCTTCTTGGTTTGTCTTTCTTTTTTCCCTTTGCTCATTTGTTTCTTAAATTCCACAAACAAGATCACATGGTATTTGTCTTTCTCTGACTTAAGGTATTACACTGTTTTATAAACATAATGCTATTGTACACTTAAAAGACTATAGTTTAATGTAAACATAACTTTTACATGCACTGGGAAACCAAAAAATTCATTTGACCCACTTCATTATGATATCCACTTTATTGCAGTGGTCTTGGAACCAAACTTACTACAATTTCGAAGTATACTTGTCCTTCTAGATTTATGGGACTAACAAAGCTCCCAAAATAATGTCAAATAGAAGTTGTAAAGGCAGATGTCCTTATTTTGTTCCCAAAGTTTGAAGAGAAACATACTATGTTTCATTAGTAAGCATAATGTTAGATGTGGGTTCTTCATATGTGCCTTTTATTAGATTGACAAATCCAGTATTATATAAAATATATAGGCTATATAAATTTTTATAAATTAAATATTTGTTTATATTAAGGGTTTTTACATCTATAATCATAGGGGAATACTGGTCTACAATTTTCTTTTAATATCCATGTTAGGTTTTAGATCAAGGTTACACTGGCTTCCTAATGAGTCAGGAAATGTTTCATCCTCTTTTGCTTTCTATAAGTATGTTTTGGGCACCTGGGTGGCCGAAACATACTTATAGCGTCTGCCTTCAGTTCAGGTCATGATCTCTGGGTCCTGGGATCGGTTCCACATTGGTCTCCCTGCTCCTCAGGGAGCCTGCTTCTCCCTCTGCCCCTCTTTCTTTCTGTCTCGTAAATAAATAAAATCTTTTTAAAAATAAAATAAAATAAAAGTATGTTTCATGGAATTCACATGTCAAACCATCTGAGACTTGAGTCTTCTTTGTGAGAAAATTTTCTTGATAGAAATTTAAGGGCATCTGGGTGGCTCAGTCAGTTAAGTGTCTGCCTTTGGCTCAGGTCATCCCTCTGCCCCTCCCCACCATGCTCATGCTCCCTCTCTCATATCTTTGGAAGAAAAATGTAATTTATTTAATATATTTATCATTCTGATTTTCTATTTCTTTCTGTGTCAATTTTGTTCAAATATGCCTTTCAAGGAATTTGTTAAGATGATTCATAATATTCCCTTATGTCCCCTCTTTCATTATGAATATGTTCTATTTAGATAAGTCTTAGTAAGACTGATCATATTTATCATATTTATCAATCCTTTCATTTTTTTTTATTTATTTATGATAGTCACACAGAAATAGAGAGAGAGAGAGAGAGAGAGAGAGAGAGAGAGGCAGAGAGAGAAGCAGGCTCCATGCACTGGGAGCCCGACATGGGATTTGATCCCAGGTCTCCAGGGTCATGCCCTGGGCCAAAGGCAGGCGCCAAACCGCTGCGCCACCCAGGGATCCCTTATCAATCCTTTCAAAAAATTACTTTTAGGGCAGCCCGGGTGGCCCAGCGGTTTAGCGCCACCTGCAGTCCAGGGTGTGATCCTGGAGACCCCGGATCAAGTCCCACATCAGGCTTCCTGCATGGAGCCCACTTCTCTCTCTGCCTGTGTCTCTGCCTGTCTCTCTCTCTCTCTCTCTCTCTCTGAATGAACAAATAAATCTAAAAAAAAATTAGTTTAATTAGTTTTCTCTAGTCTCCATCCATTTTCTACTTAATTGATTTCTGCTCTGATTTTATTTCTTTCATTCTATTTTTAACTTGCTATTGTTTTTCTAGTTTCTCTTGGTAGGTAACTTGAATCACCCACTTTAAATCTTTCTTTCCTTCCAGCCACTCTGGAAAAAGAGTATGGAATTCCTCAAAAAGTTAAAAATTGAACTACTCTATGACCCAGCAATTGCACTATTAGGTATTGACCCAAATGATACAAAAATACTAATTTGAAGGGATACATGCACCCTGATGTTTATAGCAGCATTATCAACAATAGTCAAATTATGGAAAGAGCCCAAATTTCCATCAACTGATGAATGGATAAAGATGATGTGGTGTGTATAAATATATATGTGATATAAATGGAATATTACTCACCCATCAGAAAGAATGAAATCTTGCCATTTGCAATGACATGGATTAAGTTAGAGGGTATTATGCTAAGTGAAATAAGTCAGAGAAAGACAAATACAATGATTTCACTCATACGTGGAATTTAAGAAACCAAACAAAAAGGGGTGCCTGGGTGGTAAAATCAATTAAGCATCCAACTCTTTGTTTCAACTCAGGTTGAAATGATCTCAGGGTCATGGGATCAAGACCTACACTGGGCTCTGTACACAGCACAGAGTCTCCTTAAGACTCTCTCTCTCCTTCTCCCTCTGCCCCTCTCCCCTGTGATGCTTGCTCTCTCCCTAAAATAAGTAAATAAAGCTTAAGAAAAAAAGAAACAAGACAAATGAATATTGAGGGGGGAGGCAAACCAAGAAACACATTTTTTTTTATTTTATTTATGTGAGAGACAGACAGTGAGAGACAGAGAGAGAGAGAGAGAGAGAGAGAGAAAGAACATATGAGCAGGGTGAGTGACAAAGGGAGAAGCAGATTCCCCACTGAGTAGGGAGCCCAACGTGGGGCTCAATCCCAGGACTCCAAGATCAAGACCTGAGCCACAGGCAGATGCTTAATGGACTAAGCCACCCAGGTGCCGCCAAGAAACAAATTCTTAATTACAGAGAACTGATGATTTCCAGAGGGTAGGTAGGTGTGTGGTAGAGGGATGATGGCTTAAATAGGTGATGGGGATTAAGGTGAGGGCACCTTGTGATGAGCACTAGGTGTTATAGTATGTAGGTGATGAATCACTAAATTCTACATGTGAAATTAATATTACACTGTGTTACCTAACTGGAATTTAAATAAAAACTTGAAAAAAATCTTTCTTTCCTCCAATATAAGCATTTAAAACTATAAAATTTCCCCCTGCTATGATAAGTGCAGTTGCCTCTGTGGTATTCCCCCTGAAAGCCCAGAACTTCACCTTACATCAGACAGACCCTGAATGAAACTCAGTGAGACACTCTCACTGTCCAGAACAGGCTCAGAAGAACTGCCAAAGATGAGGTGGGGCCTGGCCAGACTAGGCCTGAGAGGCACACCCAGGCAACAGAGCCTTGCATCAGTCAATGGACCAACACTGCTTCCGTGAGTTAGACCAAATCACCATGGAAATCTGAGACGCTGGCATCAGGGGAAACTGAGCAAAGGGTACAGGAGCCCTGTACCACCCTCCAACTTCTCTGCAAACCTAAAATCACTCCAAACTAAGAAGCTTATTAAAAAATAAAAAGTAAAATAAATAAGACTCTAAAATTTCCTCTAGCATTGCTTTACTGCATCCACAAATTTTGATGGTATGTTTTCAATATTAAATTCAAAACATTTCCTAATTTCCTTTGTAATTTTTTTAAATTGATGGATGGGTTTAGAAGTATTTCCAAATATTTGAGGATTTCCTGATTATCTTATCATTGCTCTAATTTTATTCTAGTTAGAGAATATCCTCTGTATTATTTCAATCCTTCAAAATGTATAAAGATGTTTTTTGGGTTAGCGTATAGTCTATCTTGGTGACTACATTATGCAATTTAAAAATCTGTCCTCTGCTGGGTGTAGTGATATAAAATTTCAATTGTGCCAAGTTTGAGCTGATAGTGTGGTTTAAATCTTCCAAAATCTTACTGATACTTTGTCTACTTGATCTACCATTTATTAAAAGACATATGTTAAAATCTCCCAATTATTATACATATATCTATTTCTCCCTTTAGTTCCATGAATTTTTGTTTCATGTGTGCTAAGGTTCTATTAATTGGCACATACACATTTAGGATTTTTGTATCTTCAGTAAACTTAAACTTTTATCATTATTAAATGTCCTTTGTCTCTAGTAGTATTCCCTGAAGTCTACTTTATCTGATAATAATACAACAAAATCAGTTTTCTTATGCATAATGTTTGTACAGCATATTTTTTTCTATCCCATTTTAGGTATTATCTATCAATATCTTCATCTTAAAGTGCATTTCCTGTTAACAGTGTACTGTTGAGTCACACTTTTTTTATTCAGTCTGATAATGTTGGTCTTTAAAATGGATTAGTCTACTTAGAATTAACATAATTTTTATATGGTTTAAGTCTACAGTCTTGGTTCTCTGTTCTTCTTCCTCCTTTGTTTTTGGCAAAACATCATTCTCCTAGATTCCCTTAGTTTTGTGCCCATGGTTTCCTTTAGCTCTATGAGTGTGTTTAAGGCAGATGATAAAAAGTCACATGTAGTTAAAGTCCAGTGTCCAGGCATTGTCAGGGACAGTTTCTGTTAATTTCTTTTTTTCCTATGAATAGGCGATAGGTTTTGTTTCTTTGTATATCTTATAAGTTTTTTTAATTGGAAACTGGAAGCTCTGATTATTATAATGTGGTAACTGAAAATTTAATTCTTCTCCCTTCCCAGAGTTTATTGTTGTAGGCTATAGTCATTTGTTTAGTGAGTTTCCTCAACTAGCTTTGTAAAGTGTATTGAGAGGTTTATGGCCACTGACATCTCTGTTACATTGGCTTAGTGCTCAGCTTGTGATTTTACAGAGATTTTCTTAAAGGCCTGGAGCCAAAACGGGGAAGCAAGAAGTACTCCCCTGTCTTAGCAGTCTGGCTTGAATTAGGGCACTCCTTCAATGTTTAGCCAGTCCATTTACAATTCTGACTTAACCTTCACTTTCTGCTCACACAGAGCCTGAAGACTAGCCAGAAGTGCAAGTTCAAGTCTTCTCGGGTCTTTTTGAGCATGTGTTTAGCTCTTGATATGCACACAGACTTTTGATTCCCTGGCATACACTTTGTAAAGCCTATTATTCCCCCACTGTATCTCCTTCACCAGCCTATCCCTTCCTAAGCTTTTCAGCGTCTCTGCCGCTTATCCCATCTGTGGTCCCTTGCCCCAAGTGATTATAACTAGTATACGCACAAGGAGGCTATTCTAGCCCTGAAAGAATTCTGAGGGAAGGCAAAACAAAGGCAAGTCCCTGAGCTGATCCCTCGCAGCACTACTAGACAGGTCAAAGTACACAACCTCAATTCTTTCAGAATCAAGTTCATACTGCCCCCACTCTGGCCCTAGCAAACCACACCAGGAATGTGGGTTATTGCTCCCGTAGCTGCTACCAGCCAGGGAATGGGGGGTGGTACTTACCATAATACCCTTTCACCAAAATTTACAGCCTCTTTCCCTTAAGTATTCACACCTGGTTGTTAAAGTTTTGGTTTTTTTTTTAATTAGATTCCAACGCTCAAAAGAAAAGCTCATCATGACAGTTTTTACCAGCTTGATCACTGCTTCAATAGAGGGGTGAATCCTTAAAGTGCCCTACTTTGCCATTATTGGTGACCTCATGTCCCCCCTTTGTTTCTGGTTAATAGAGAACGTTTTACAATTTCAATGGTTTCTTTTTTTTTTTTTTGAGGGTAGTTTGTGTTTTGGGTTTTGTTTTGTTTTTTTAGTTTCAGATGTAGTGTTCAATAATTTATTAGTTGCAAATAACACCTGGGGCTCATCACATCGCTTGCCCTCCTTAATGCCCATCACCTACTAAGCCAGTTCTCACATTGTTTCTGAGGTATTAAGATATTACTTAAGGAAAGACTACAGTAAATTAAGGATGCATACTGTAATCTCCAAAGTTCTAAAAACATCAAATAACATACCTTAAAAAAGTCAGTTGAAGACTATCTTCACTATCTCTATTTTCCCATCATCTGTGCTCCTGTTGTCATATTTTGCCTCTAGATATTTATAAACTCAACCAGACATTATTCATTCCTGTTGTTTCCCCCCTTAAGGTGCCTTCTAACTCTGGCTAATTTTAAGGTTTTCTTTGAATGTATTTACCTAGGTAATCCTATTTGGGTTTCTGTGAGCTTGTTGGGTCTGTGCACTGGGGTCTTTCATTCATATTGGAAAATTCTCAGGCATTATTTTCTCAATTATTTTTTGTTCAACTTTCTGTCTCCTGTTAGAATTCCAAGTACCCACATGTTAGCTTGATTTTATCCCACAGATCTCAAAAGCTCTGTTCAGTTTTATTATCATCCATCTTTTTCTTTATAGTTCAGTATGGATAATTTCTATTCAGTAGTCTATGAGTTGCCTCATCCTTCCAACTGTTGTGTCCTCTCTGCAGCTAAGCCCATCAAATGAATTCTTCATTTCTGACCCTTTACTTTTTGGTTCTAAAATTTCTATATGGGGCAGCCCGGTGGCTCACCGGTTTCGTGCTGCCTTCAGCCCAGGGCGTGATCCTAGAGACCCGGGATCGAGTCCCATATCGGGCTCCCTGCATGGAGCCTGCTTCTCCCTCTGCGTGTCTCTCTGCCTCTCTCCCCTCCCCCCCCCCCCGTGTGTCTCTCATGAATAAAGAAATAAAATCTTTCTAGAAAAAAAAAAAGAAAATCTTTTAAAAAAAATAAACTAAAATCATAAAGAAGAAAAGAAAAAAATAAATAAAATTTTTATATGGCTCACTCTTTTACAGTTTCCATTTCCCTGTTGAAATCGTTCATCTCTTTGTATATGTTGTCCATCTTTCCCATATACCCCTTAGCATATTTATCAAGGTTATCTTGGAGTCCCTATCTGTTAATGCTAACATCTCTGAGGCTGCTTCTATTGACTATTTTGTTTTAGACTGAGTCATTTTTATCATCATTCATTGCATGTCTCACAATTTTTTATTGTAGGCCAGACAACCGTGCTTTGTAAAGCATGTCCTTTCCTCTATCAGGCCACTAGACTAGAAGACTAAGTCCATCTGGGTACTTACACTAGGTCTGGCTTTATTTCACCTTTAATTTGATTATTTCAACTTTATTTTGATTTAGCTGACCACTGTTTCATGAATGTTTGGACACAGAATCATAACTTTCTCTTCGGCAAGGTTAGAGATCTGGATGCCAGCAAGATTTTTAAGATCTATGGCTTTCTAGCCCAGCTGAACCACAAAAGCTCTCTGCTTCATAAACCACAGAAGCTCTCAACCTATCTCACTCTGGCTCTCTCTCTGACAGCCAAACTACCAGCCTTTTAGACTCCTGGATTTTTATATCTTGGGAAATCACTTTGTACCTACCTGCCTTCTCTTAGTTTTCAGCAGCTGCCACTATGCTCTTGATGAAGTACTCCTGCATCTCAGGGAGATCTCTCTCAGCTTTCATGCCTTGTTCCCAGCCACTTGCACATCACTGCCATGCATTTAGTAAAGATCAACGAATCTTGGGGGTGTCCTCATAATCTCCTTGCCTTTTCCTCAGCCCCTGGCACACTTTCACCCCACACTAAGTGAAGACAGATGGGAAATAACTGGCAGGTAAGTGCAAACTTGCTCTGTAACTCTTGGTCTTCAAGATTCTGATGAATCATTAAAAGTTCATTGAAAGTTAACTTCCCCCTACCCTGTGATGAGTTCTCACCTCCCCCCACCATTCCCCCTGGGATAAAAGCAGCCAGCTATGATCTATTTGGTCACAGAAAATATATATTCCTCTCTAATCTAGTAGCAATACTACTCAGCAATAAAAAAGAAAAAAACTACTGATATATGCAACATGAATGAATTTCAAAATAATTATGCTGAGTAAAAGAAGTCAGGCCAAAAATTAAATGCATGCTTGATTCCATTTACATAGAATTCTAGAAATGCAAATTAATCTATAATGACACAAAGCAGAGCAGAGTTGCCTAAGAATGGGTGGGGGAGAGGCAAGAAAGAGGGACTGCAAAGGGAACTGAAAACTTTTGAGAATAACTGATATGTTCATTATCATGATTGCAGTGATGGCCTTACAAATATATACATGTTGAAATGTATCAAATGGTACACTCTAAATATACACAGTTTATTGTATGTGAATTATACCTCAATAAAGATGCTTTTTAAAAACAACCAGAGCAGGGATCCCTGGGTGGCTCAGTGGTTTAGCGCCTGCCTTTGGCCCAGGGTGCGATCCTGGAGTCCTGGGATCGAGTCCCACGTCGGGCTCCCAGCATGGAGCCTGCTTCTCCCTCCTCCTGTGTCTCTGCCCCTCTCTCTCTCTCTCTCATAAATAAATAAATAAATCTTTAAAAAAAAAAAACAGAGCAGTACGGATATAAAAATACGAAATGAAAAATGGTGGACAAGAGCAGCAAAATGTACAAGCAGACAAGGAACATCCTTCACTATCATACTGGAGAAGACAAAAGTTGTGATCAAACATTTCACCATTAAAAAACATAATAAAGCCTATGAAAAAGGACCACAACACATTAAGTACAAGAACTCAATAAGAAATGTTAGGACAACAGAAGAAAATGAGACAAAAAAATGACACAACTCAAGGAGAAAAAAAAAAAAGATATGAAGACAAAATTAGGAGGCATAAGAAAAAATAAGCACTACAGAATGCATAGTAAAAAGCAGAGGATGGGGTGCCTGGATGGCTCAGTCAGTTAAGTGTCTGCCTTTGGCTCAGGTCATGATCCCAGGGTCCTCAGACTGAGCCCCATGTGTGGCTCCCTGCTCAGTGGGGAGCCTGCTTCTTCCTCTCTGACCGCAGCTCCACTTGCTTGTGCTCACTTGGGTAAATCCCCAGCAGTGCAATTGCTGGGTCATAGGGCAGTTCTATTTTTAACTTTCTGAGGAACCTCCATACTATTTTCCAGAGTGGCTGTACCACTTTGCATTCCCATCAACAACGTCAGAAGGTTCCCCATTCTCCACATCCTTGTCAACATCTGATGCTTCCTGACTTGTTAATTTTAGCCATTTTGACTGGTATGAGGTGGTATATCATTGTGGTTTTGATTTGTATTTCCCTGATGTCAAGTGATGTTGAGCATTTTTTCATGTGTCTGCTGGGCACTTATATGTGTTCTCTGAAGAAATGACTATTCATGTCTTCTGCCCATTTCTTGACTGGGTTATTTGTTTTTTGGGAATTGAGTTTGGTAAGTTCTTTTTTTTTTTAAGATTTTATTTATTCATGAGAGACAAAGAGAAAGAGAGAGAGAATGAGAGGCAGAAACACAGGCAGAGAGAGAAGCAAGCTCCTTGCAGGGAGCCTGATGTGGGACTCGATCCTGGGACCCCAAGATCACACCCTAGGCCAAAGGCAGGCGCTAAACCACTGAGCCACCCAGGGATCCCCGATAAGTTCTTTATAGATTTTGGATACTAGCCCTTTGTCTGATAAGACATTTGCAAATATCTTATCCCATTCTATAGGCCGCCTTTTAGTTTTGTCAACTGTTTCCTTGGCTGTGCAAAAAAGCTTTTTATCCTGATGAAGTCCCAATAGTTCATTTTTGCTTTTGTTTCCTTTGCCTTTAGAGATTGTCTAACAAGAAGTGACTTGTTGTCACTCACTTGTCTAACAAGAAGTGACTATGGCCAAGGTCAAAGTGGTTCTCCTCTAGGATTTTGATGGATTCCTGTCTCACATTCAGGTCTTTCCTCCATTTTGAATTTTTATGTATATTATAAGAAAATGGTCCAGTTCCATTCTTGCATGCAGCAGTCTAATTTTCCCAACACCATTTGTTGAAGAAACTGTCTTTTTTCCATTGGATGTTCTTTCTTGCTTTGTCAAAGATCAGCTGACCATAGAGTTGAGGGTCCATATCTTGGTTCTCTATTGTGTTCCACTGATCTGTGCGTCTGTTTTTGTGCCAGTACCATGCTGTCCTGATGATCACAGTTTTGTAATAGAGGTTGAAGTCCGGAATTCTGATACCCCCAGCTTTGGTTTTCTTTTTCAACATTCCTCTGGCTACTTAGGGTCTTTTTTAGTTCCATACAAATTTTAGGATTATTTGTTCTAATTCTGTGAACAATGTCAGTGGTATCTTGATAGGGATTGCACTGACTGTGTAGATTGCTTGGGTAGCATAGACATTTTAACAGGATTTGTTCTCCCAATCTGTGAGCATGAAATGTTTTTGCATTTCTTTGGGTCTTCCTCAATTTCTTTCTTTAGTTTTCAGAGTACGGATTCTTTAGCTCTTTGGTTAGGCTTAACCAAAGATTAACCTGGTTAGATCCTAGGTATCTTATGGTTTTTGGTGCAATTGTAAATGGGATAGATTCCTTGATTTCTCTTTTTTATGCCTCATTGTTAGTGTACAAAAATGCAATTGACTTCTGTGCACTGATTTTTTATCTTGCCACTTTGTTGAATTTCTGTATGAGTTCTAGAAATTTTTGGAAGGAATCTTTTGGGTTTTTAACACAGAGGATCAAGTCATCTGTGAAGAGTGAGAGTTTGACTACTTCTTTCCCAATTCGGATTCCTTTCATTTCTTCCTGTTATCTGATTGCTGAGGCTACAACTTGCAGTACCATCTCAAACAACAATGTTGAGAGTAGACATCCCTGTCGTGTTTCTGACCTTAAGGGGAAAGCTCTCAGTTCTTCCCCATTGAGGATGATATTCACTGTGGGCTTCTCCTGTATGGCTTTTATGATATTGAGGAATGTTCCCTCTAACCATACTACACTGTGGAGAGTTTTTATCAAGAAAGGATGCTGTATTTTGTCAGTGCTTTTTCTGCATCTATCAAGAGGATCACATGGTTCTTGCCCTTTCTTTTACTAATGTAGTGTAGTAGTGTATCATACTGATTGATGTTTAGATGTTGAACCATCTTTACAGCCCAGGAATAAATCCCACTTGTTTGTGGTGAATAATCCTATTAATGAACTGTTGGATCCTATTGGCTTGTATCTTGGTGAGAATTTTTGCATCTAAGTTCATCAGGGGTATTAGTAATTCTTTTTGGTGGGATCTTTGTCTGGTTTGGGGATCAAGGTAATGCTGGCCTCATAGAATGAGTCTGGTGGGTTTCCTTCCTTTTCTATTTTTTGGAACAGCTTCAGAAGAATAGGTATCAATTCTTTAAATGTTTGGTAGAATTCCACTGGGCAGCCATCTGGCCCTGAACTCTTGTTTCTTGGGAGATTTTTTATTACTGTTTCAGTTTCTTTGCTGGTTATTGGTCTGTTCAGGTTTTCTATTTCTTCCTGTTTCAGTTTTGGTAGTTTATATGTTTTCTAGGAATGCATCCATTTCTTTTAGATTGCCTAATCTGTTGGCATTTAGTTGCTCATAATCTGTTCTTATAATTGTTTGTATTTCTTTGGTGTTGGTTGTGATCTCTCTGCTTTCATTCATGATTTAATTTACTTGGGTCCCTTCTCTTTTCTTCTTGATAAGTCTGGCTAAGGGTTTATTGATCTTATTAATGCTTTCAAAGAATCAGCTCCTAGTTGTTTTGTTGATCTGTTCTACTGTTCTTCTGGTTTCTATTTCATTGATTTCTTCTCTATTCTGTATTATTTCTCTTCTCCTGCTTGGCTTAAGCTTTATTTGATGTTCTTTCTCTAGCTTCTTTAGGTGAAAGGTTAGCTCGTATATTTGGGACTTCTCTTGTTCCTGAGGAAGGCTCATCATGCTATATACTTCCCTCTTAGGACCACTTGTACTGCATCCCACAGGTTCTGAACTGTTTGTTGTATTTTCATTTGTTTCCATGAATCTTTTTAATTCTTCTTTAATCTCCTGGTTGAACCACTCATTCTTTAGTAGGATGCTTTTTAACCTCCATGTATTTGTAGTCCTTCAAATTTTCTCTTGTGATTGAGTTCAAGTTTTAAAGCATCATGGTCTGCAAATATGCAGGGAATAATCCCAATCTTTTAGTACTGGCTGAGATCTGATTTGTGACCCAGTACGTGATCTATTCTGGAGAATGTTCCATGTGCACTCGTGAAGAATATATATTCTTTTGTTTTAAAATGAAATGCTATAAATATATCTGTGAGTCCATCTGGGTCCAGTGTGTCATTGTTTCCTTATTGATCTTCTGCTTCAATGATCTGTCCATTGCTGAGTGGAGTGTTAAAGTCCTCTACTATTTCTGTACATCTATCAGTGTGCTTCTTTAATTTTTCTAATTGGTTTATATAATTGGCTGTTCCCAAGTTAGGGGCATAAATATTTACAATTGTTAGATCTTCTTGTTGGATAAACCCTTTAATTATTATATAGTGTCCCTCTTCACTCTATGATAGTCTTTGGTTTAAAATCTAGTCTGTCTGATATAAGGATTGCTACCCTAGCTTTCTTCTGATGTCCATTAGCATGACAAATGGTTCTTCACCCCCTCACTTTCAATCTGGAGGTGCCTCTGAGTCTAAAATGAGTCTCTTGTAGACAGCGTATCTATGGGTCTTGGGTTTTTTTTTTTTAGCGAATCTGATACTGTGTCATTTGGAGCATTTAGGCTATTTACATGCAGAGTAACTACTGAAAGATATGAACTTAGTGCATCATATTACCTGTAAAGTCACAATCCCTTTCTGTTCTTTGTTACTTTTGGACTCTCTCTTTGTTCAAAGGATCCCCTTTAATATTTCTTGTAGGGCTAGTTTTGTGATCACAAACTCTTTTAGTTTCTGTTTGTCCTGGAAACTCTTTATCTTCCTTCTATTCTGCATAACAGCCTGGCTAGATAAAGTATTCCTGACTGCACAGTTTTCTCATTTAGCACCTAGAATATATCATGCCAGTCCTTCTGGGCCTGCCAGGTCTCTGTGGATGAGTCTGCTGCCAGCCTTGTTTCTACCCTTGTAGGTTAAGGACCACTGTTCCCACACTGCTTTCAGGATTTTCTCCTTATCTCTAAAATGTGCAAAATTCACTAGTATATGTGGAGGTGTTGACCTATTTTTATTCATTTTGAAGGGGGTTCTCTGTGCCCCCTGGGCTTGAATGTCTGTTTCTTTCCCCAGATTGGAAAAGTTCTCAGCTATAATTTGTTCAAATAAACCTTCTGCCCTCCCCCCTCCTTCTCTTCTGGGACACCTATTATTTTAATATTATTTCACTATATATAGAGTCACTGATGTCTCGAATCCTCCCCTCATGATCCATTTGTTGTTTTCCTCCCTTTTTCTCAGATTCCTTATTCTCCATCATTTTGTCTTCTATATCACTGACTCTCTCTTCTGCCTCATTTATCCTAGCAGTTAGAGCCTTCATTTTTTACTTCATTTTGACAGCCTTTTTAATTTTGGCCTAATTAGATTTTAATTCTTTTGTTTCTCAATTAACAGATTCTCTAATGTCTTCTATGTTGTTTCAAGCCCAGCTAGTATCTTTATAATCATTGTTTTAAGTTCTAGTTCTGACATCTTACTGCTACCCATATTGACTAAATCCCTGGCAGTGAGTACTGCCTCCTGTTCTTTTGGGGTGAGTTTCTGTCTCGTCATTATGTCCAAAAAATAGATGAAACAGAAAATGCAAAACAAAACTTGAAAAATATAAACAAAACAAATAAGAACAGAAACCAAAAAGAAAAAAAGAGACCGAGAAAAAGAGAAATCAAACAAGAAGTAAAACAGAACTCATAGCTAACATCATACTCAATGGGGGAAAACTGAGATCTTTTCCCCTAAGTTCAGAAACAACACAAGGGTATCCACTCTCACCACATTTAGTCAACATAGCACTGAAAGTCCTAGGCACAGCAGTCAGAAAAGAAAAATGAATAAAAGGCATCCAATTCCGCAGGAAGAAGTAAAACTTTCACTATTTACAGAAGACTTACTATATAGAGAGAACCCTAAAGACTCCACCTAAAAACTGCTAGAACTGATAAATGAATTCAGTAACATCACAAGATACAAAATCAATATATGGAAATCCACTGCATTTCTATACAGCAAAAATGAGGCAGCAGAAAGAGAAATTAAGGAATCGGTCCCACTTACAACTGCACCAAAAATAATAAGATACTCATGAATAAACCTAACTAAATTGCTAAAAACTTGTATTCTGAAAACTATAAAACATTGATGAAAGAAACTGAAGATAACAGAAAGAAAAGGGAAACATTCCATGCTCATGGATTAGAATAAATATCATTAAAATGTTTCTATTACCCAAAGCAATCTACACATTTTATGCAATCCCTATCAAAATATTAACATTTTTCATAGAGCTAGAACAACCAATCCTAAAATTTATATGGAACCACAAAAAAGAAAAAAGAAGAAAAAAAGAAAAGAAAAAGAAAACCTGAATAGCCAAAGCAACCTTGAAAAAGAAAAGCAAAGCTGGAAGCATCACAATTCTAGACTTCAAGGTATATTACAAAGCTGTAGTCATCAAGACAATATGGTACTGGCACAAAAGGACACACAGGTCAATGGAACAGAATAGAAAACCCAGAAAAGAAACCACAACTATATGGTCAACTAACCCTTAACAAAGTAGAAAACAATATCCAATGGAAAAAAAGACAGTCTCTTCAACAAACGGTGTTGGGAAAACGGGACAGCCACATGCAGAAAAATAAAACTGTCCTACTTGCTTATGACATACACAAACTAAACTCAAAATAGATTAAAGACCTAAATGTGAGACAGGAAATCATTAAAACCCTAGAGGAGACCACTGTCAGTAACCTCTTTGACATCAGCCATAGCAACTTCTTTCTAGATATGTCGCCCGCAACAAGGGAAACAAAAGCAAAAATTAACTACTGAAACTTCATCAAAATAAACCGCTTCTGTAGGACACCTGGGTGGCTTAGTCTGTTGAGCATCTGACTGTTGGTTTCAGCTCAGGTCATGACATCACGGTCATGAGATAAAGCCTTGCCTTAGGTTCTGTGCTCAGTGGAGAATCTACTTGAAATTCTCTATCCTTCTTCCCCTGCTCAATAGTGGGCACACACTCTCTCCCTCACCTGCCCTCTCAAATAAATAAATAGTTTCTGCCCAGCAAAGGAAATTCATTCAACAAAACTAAAAGGCAACTTACAGAATGGGAGAAGATATTTGCAAATGACATACTTGAGAAAGGGTTAGTACCCAAAATATATAAAAGACTTATTAAACTCAACACCCAAAACAAATAATCCAGTTAAGAAATGGGCAGAAGACATGAATAGGTATTTTTCCAAAGACAACATACAAGTGGCCAACAGACACATGAAAAGATGCTCAACATCATTTATCACCAGGGAAAGGCAAATCAAAACCACAGAGATACCCCCTCACATATCAGAATGGCTACAATCAAAAACACAAGAAACAACGAGTGCTGGAAAAGATATGGAGAAAAAGAAAACCTCTTGCACTGTTGGTAGGAATACAAACTGGTGTAGCCATTGTGGAAAACAATATGAAGGATTCCTCAAAAAATTAAAAATAGAACTACCATAATATGATCCAGTAATTCCAATTTAAAAAGACATATGGGGGATCCCTGGGTGGTGCAGCGGTTTAGCGCCTGCCTTTGGCCCAGGGTGCGATCCTGGAGACCTGGGATCGAATCCCACGTCGGGCTCCCGGTGCATGGAGCCTGCTTCTCCCTCTGCCTGTGTCTCTGCCTCTCTCTCTCTCTCTCGCTGTGTGACTATCATAAATAAATTTTAAAAAATAAAAATAAAAAAAAATAATAAAATAAAAAGACATATGCACCCCTATGCTTGTTGCAACATTATTTACAATAGCCAAAATATGGAAGCAGCCCACATGTCCATCAATTGATGAATAGATAAAGATGTGGTATATCTACACAATGGAATATTACTCACTCACCAAAAAGAATGAAATCTTACCATTTGGAACAACATGGATGGATCTAGAAAGTATAATGCTAGGTGAATAAAATTAGAGAAAGACAGATGCCATACGATTTCACTCATATGTGAAATTCAAGAAACAAAACAAATGAACATGGCAGCAGTGGGGGGGAAAAGAAGAAAACCAAAACAAACTCTTAACTATGGAGAACAAACTAAGGGTTACCAGAAGAAGTGGGGGGTGAATTAAATAGATAATGGGAATTAAGGAGAGCACTTGTGATGAGCACTAGGTGTTGTATGTAAGTGCTGAATCATTAAACTATACACCTGAAACTAATGTTACCCTATATGTTAACTGGAATAAAAACATATTTAAAAAAAGAGGGGTGCCCAGGTGGCTCAATGGTTGAGCATCTGCCTTTGGCTCAGGGCATGATCCCAGGATCCCAGGATTGAATACCGCATCAGGCTCCCCACAGGCAGTCTGCTTCTTCCTCTGCCTACGTCTTGGACTCTCTCTCTGTGTCTCTCATGAATAAATAAATAAAATATTTTTAAAAAAGAAAAGGAAGGAAAAAAGGATCAAAGGAACAGAAACAGACCCATGCAGAAATTATCACTTAATTAACGATAAGGAAGCCAAGAATATACAATGAAGATAGGGTAGATTCCTCAGCAAATATGGTGCTGGGAAGACCAGACAGCCACATGCAAAAGGATGAACCCAACTTCTACTTTACGTTATATACAAAAATCAACTGAAAACGGGTGAAAGATTTGAATGTAAGACCTGAAACCATAAAACTCCTAGATGAAAACATAGGGGGTAAACTCTGTTTCTGTTCTGGAATTAAGACAGTGGTGATGAATGCACAACTCTGTAAACAGACCATAAACAAGTGAATTGCATACTTTAAAGGGTGAACTATATGGTTTGTGAATTGTATCTCAATAATACTACCTTTTGAAAAGACAAAAACAGAAAGGAAAATAGCATGCAAAAGGTGACAAGTATCATGAAAGAAAACTAATCCCAGGAAAGAGAAGAAATTTTTTTTTACCAGAGTAAAAAGGAAATTTTATATAACTGATATTTATCTCAAAAAAATAAAAAAGGCACAGACTTTAGAACCTAAGACCAAATATAGCCATTAATCAAAACAAGGATGAAAGCAGCTATCTGTACAGTCAGAAAAAATCCTCACAGGAGAACTTTAAATGCATTACAATAATTTGAGAATTACAATCAGAATGACTGATTCTATCATACAGAATTAAATTAAAATATATGAGTATGTAATGATACTAAAAAAAGAAAAAATGGCAAAATAAGAAGTATAAAAAAGCAAAAGAAGTAGAAACAATATATAAAAAGGTAAATTAGGGACCCCTGGGTGGTGCAGTGGTTTAGCGCCTGCCTTTGGCCCAGGGCACGATCCTAGAGACCCGGGATCGAATCCCATGTTGGGCTCCCGGTGCATGGAGCCTGCTTTTCCCTCTGCCTGTGTCTCTGCCTCTCTCTCTCTCTCTCTCTCTGTGTGACTATCATAAATAAATAAAAATTTTTTTTAAAAAGGGCAAATTAGGGATCCCTGGGTGGCGCAGCGGTTTGGCACCTGCCTTTGGCCCAGGGCGCGATCCTGGAGACCCAGGATCGAATCCCACGTCGGGCTCCCGGTGCATGGAGCCTGCTTCTCCCTCTGCCTGTGTCTCTGCCTCTCTCTCTCTCTCTCTCTCTCTCTGTGTGACTATCATAAATAAATAAAAATTAAAAATAAATAAATAAATAAATAAAAAGGGCAAATTAATAACATAAGAGCAGGCTAAAAAAATGTGTACACAATGGAGAGAAAAGACAAATTGAAATGTTGCAAGTAAGGATTTTCTTCAGCTCAGTCCAAAGATGAACTTAAAGTCCATAAATACTCTGATATGCCCAGTAAAATGTTATTTTTGCATACGTGGATGTTCCTGAAAAGAGATGGTCTGTAACATTTAACAGATTCTCAAAATGGAATTTGACATTGACCCCCAATCCCCCTCAAAAAAGCACTACATGAGAGAAAGGTGACAGCTTTAAAAGACCAATGATACATAGTAAGTGTTTACCTAAAAGGTTTTAAAAGCAAAACCAAGATTTGTTTTCTCAAGTCGATGATCTGGGACAAAGGTAGGTTTGTTCTAACTTAGTCCCCACAGGGAGGGAGGCATCTTCCCACTAAAGCTAGTGGCTGAAGACACAAGCTCCAAAAGCAGAATGCCTGGGTCTGAATCTTAGCTCTAGCACTTACTGGTTATATAACCTTAGGCAAGGTGCTTAGCCTTCCTGTGTCCCAGTTTCCTCAACTTTAAAATAGGAATAATATATACTTCACAGAATTATAGTGAGGATTAAAGAGCTAACATATGTAATAGTACCTAGTACAAAGTAAATACTACATAAGTGTTTGAAATTATCACTCCACTATTTACTCTGAAAAAGTATGTACATACATATATTTTAGCTACACGTAGAGTATGAAATACCAACCACTAATAGTAGTTACCTGAACTGGGTGAAGGGAGAAACAGGATATATTGGGAGGACAGGGTGGGAGAATGAGTTAAAAGGAGACTCTCACAAGTTTTATTTTCAAATTTCTTTTAAAACCCATAACGATTTTTAAGAATTAAGTACATTGGGATCCCTGGGTGGGTCAGCGGTTTAGCGCCTGCCTTTGGCCCAGGGCGCAGTCCTGGAGTCCCGGGATCGAGTTCCACATCGGGCTCCCGGAATGGAGCTTGCTTCTCCCTCCTCCTGTGTCTCTGCCTCTCTCTCTCTGTCTCTCTCTCTGTGTCTGTCTCTCTATGTCTATCATAAATAAATAAATCTTTAAAAAAAAAAAGAATTAAGTACACTGTATTTCCTTATGTCATATATACACACATTCCATCTGCATAAGCATTCCATAGTGTCTCTAAAGCTCAAGCACACCACCCAGGTGCCCCCATAATATTTTCTTACTAAAATTATATATGAACTCTGATCTCATATGAGGAAAGATAAGCATATTTATTTTACTGAAAAGGCAAATAGAAAACAGGTAAGTGATCTGTTCACAATTATTATACGTTTTTCATATTAGGAACAGTATTGCCTGGTTCCTCTGGAAATAAATTCCATTATTTTTTTATCTAAGTTTTCTGATCTAAAATCACTCTTAGGGGCCCCTGGGTGGCTCAGTGATTGAACATCTGCCTTTGGCTCAGGTCGCAATCCCAGGGTCCCAGGACTAAGTCCCGCACTAGGCTTCCTGCATGGAGCCTGCTTCTCCCTCTGCCTGTGTCTCTGCCTCTCTCTGTGTCTCTCATGAATAAATAAATATTTTTTAAGAAAAATAAAAAATAAAATAAATAAAATGAAATAAAATAAAACAAAACAAAATCACTCTTAGGCTCCTCCATTTACCTTTCTAAAATACCTTTTTTCCCTTGATCAAAATATTTCAATGGTTCCTCACTGCCCACAGAGTAAGGGTCAAATTCCTTATCCTAACATTCAGGGCCCTTCACACTCTAAGCCAAACACATCTTCCCAGTCTTCTCTAAGTCACAGGATTTGGCCTATTCACAATTCTTCAAAAACATTTTGCGTAAGTCTCTAGTTCATACCTCACTGTTTCCTACTGCCTGGATCTCCACTCATGCTTCCTCTTCACTTACAAAAATCCTATTCACTCACCAAGACTCAGTTATTTTACTTTGAGGAATATTTCCTGACGTCCCAGGGTCTAAACTCCTATGGCACATTCTACTTCTGTATTTGACACCTACTATGGTTTTGTGTGCATGGTGTGTACGCATGTCAGGCAGTCTTCCCTCCTTACTGTTTTGTATGCCCAGCATTCCTAATCCTCACCCTTTACAGAAAGTCTCCCACTTTATGTGATTCAGTAGGGCTGTCAGGTAGAACACCTTCAACCACATGATGGCAAGTGAAGTAGACTGGGCTATATCATTCATTCCCTGAAGTCTTTCCAACAGGAAATAGCTCTTTCCTATTCCATCATTCACTACAAAGATATAACCCCAGAGCTGCCAGGAGCTGTTTCCCAATCATGAAAGAAGCATATTTAAAGAATAACTGCAGGGATCCCTGGGTGGCACAGCGGTTTAGCGCCTGCCTTTGGCCCAGGGCGTGATCCTAGAGACCCGGGATCGAATCCCACGTCGGGCTCCCGGTGCATGGAGCCTGCTTCTTCCTCTGCCTGTGTCTCTGCCCCTCTCTCTCTCTCTCTGTGACCATCATAAATAAATAAAAATTTAAAAAAATAAATAAAGAATAACTGCAAAAAAAAAGAATTTAATACATAGATATATGCCAAAATGCAAGAGGGAGACAGAGTGGTCTTGATGTCTTGAGGCCCTGATCCCAGTCTATCCTGAAGCCAGATTCACTCATGTCTTTTCTGGTTACATGAACTAATAAATTCTCCCTTCTACTTCAATTTGAGATGGATTTCTATTACAAATGAAAGAATCCTTTGCATAAACTCCTCAAAAACAGGAATGTTTGTTTCCTTTATTAATTCTACTATATAGAAGGCATCTGATGAATATTTCTAGACTGATTCCTATCTTCTTCTGACTTTTTTTTCCAAGATTCAATATATAGAAGAAAAAGCCCTGTGCGGGAAATTAGGATCTGAATTCAAGACCTAAACATCCAAACTGGGTAACCATAAGCAAGTCACTATACATCTCTGACCTTGAAAAACAAACGTTGGGATCCCTGGGTGGCTCAGCGGTTTGGCGCCTGCCTTCGGCCCAGAGCGTAATCCTGAATCCTGGGATCGAGTCCCACATCAGGGTCCCTGCATGGAGCCTGCTTCTCTCTCTGCCTCTCTCTCTCTCTCTCTCTCTCATGAATAAATAAATAAAATCTTAAAAAAAAAAAAAACAAGGAAAACAAAGATTGAACTACATCATTGTGGTCTGTTCCAGACCTAAATTCCATGAATATATAATCCTAAAGTGTGTGTGTGTGTGTGTATATATATATATATATATATATATATATATATATATATATATATAAATCCACAGCTAAAAATTATATTTATATATATATGTATATATATAATCCATAGCTAAAAATTCTTATCCACTGGCACTGTTTCAACTATTATCTTCATAAAACACACTTCCCAAATCTAATTTTCACAATCCTCTAGATTATAGGTCTTTGGATAGAGCTGTGCCATCTTCCTTCATTATTCCCCAGAGCCTAGATACCAGATCTTCAACAAATGTCTACCAAATCAATAAAAAAAAAAAAATTCAATGAGATATCTTAACTTGCCAGTTAGACTTATACTTTTAACTTCATGTTACTACTACCTATGTTTTTCTTTTTTTTTTTTTTTTTTTTCCTATGTTTTTCATTATCTCAAAAAAATATCTTCCTCTTCCACTTTTGCCAAGAAACAAAGTTTAATGTTCCTTTCTTCCAACAACTGTAGTTGATCCAACTACCCAATCTTTGTAACCTGTTAATCTCCATACCATCTTTATCCTCCATCTCTAAATCATAATTAAACTCATCTCCAAGTCTACATGTTCAGGGCTGATTTGTTCTTTAACAATTTCTATCTACTTATACCTTCATATTAAATCTGTCTGAAATGCTTCCACCAACCTTCCACTGACTACAACTGCATGAGTTCCTTTCTCTCAACATTGTAGTTTATTTTAAACTACATGGTTTCTATGGAGTGAAGAATTAGCTAGAACATCCCCAAGTGAAAGTACATGTGAGAACCACTTTTTTTTTTTTAAGATTTTATTTATTTGAGAGAGAGAGAGGAAAAGGGCAGAGGAAGAAGGAGAAAATCTCAAGGAGACTCCATGCTGAGCACGGACCCCAGGCAGGGCTCGATTCCAAAATCATGAACTGAGCTGAAACCAAGAGTCCAACACCTAACCAAGTGCACCGCGCCCAGCCACCCTGGGAGCCACTCTTATGTGTTGATTCACGAAGATCAGATTGACTTTAAATAACTTATCTTCAAATTCAACTTTCAAATCATTTTCATTTGATTAGAGGAGTCTGAGGGGAACCATAAAAAATAAATATCTCGGGCAGCCCAAGTGGTTCAGCGGTTTAGCACTGCCTTCAGCCCAGGGCATGATTCTGGAGACCCAAGGTTGAGTCCCGTGTCAGGCTCCCTGCATGGAGCTTGCTTTGCCCTCTGCCTGTGTCTCTGCCTCTCTCTCCTTCTGTGTGTGTGTCTCTCTCATGAATAAATAAATAAAATCTTAAATACATAGATAGATAGATAGATAGATAGATAGATAAATAAATAAATAAATAAATAAATAAATAACTCTGGGTAGTAAGATCTGAGCTAAATAAATGTGTTTTGCCCATTTCTACCTTCTACTTTTCCAACAATAACCACAGGTTAACTTGTGTAATTTTAAACTACTGTTTAAAAAATAAAATAATAAAATAATTAAAAAATATTCTTTAGAATTATGTAAATAAGTTTTTAGTATCTTCTCTTCACTGTGAGTATTAACTTTATGGCAGGAAAGAATCAGGACTGAGGAAAGACACAAAACTACCAACAAAATGAGGCATGAATTCTGAGAGGAAGAATGAGATTAAATGCCCATATTCAAGTGATACATTTTTACAGATAAAAACAACATGCAAAGCAGGGCCACTAACAAGTAGTAGCATGAACTAAGTGAAATGGAAATTAATTTGCAGCTAAACAAAAAAATAAGAAAAACCCACAGCTAGCATCATACTAATGATGAAATACTGAAAGCTTTCCCCCTCAAACAAAGATGCCCGCTTTCACCTGTTACACATAGTGCTATAAGTTCCCACTAGAGCAATTAGGCAAACAAAACAAAAAAGAAAAAAAGAAGAAAGAAAGAGCATCCAAATTGGAAAAGAAATAAAATTATCTCTCTTTGCAGATGATAGGATTTTATATATAGAAAACCTTACAAAAAAAAAAAAAAAGAAAGAAAACCTTACAGAATCTATATGCTCCCCCACAAAAAATCAGTTAATAGATGAACTCAGAAGTTGCAGGATATAAATTAACATGCAAAAATCAGTTGTATTATATGCTAAGAATGAACAGTACAAACATGAAATTAAGAAAAAAAATTCCATTTATAAAGCATCATTGAAAAAAAAAACTCAAGTATAAATTTAACCAAAAAAGAGATGCCTGGGTGGCTCAGCGGTTGAGCATCTGCCTTTGGCTCAGGGCATGATCCCAAAGTCCCGGGATCAAGTCTCAGGATCGTGTCCCACACTGGACTCCCTGCATAGAGCCTGCTTTCTCCCTCTGCCTGTGTCTCTGCCTCTCTCTCCCTCTCTGTCTTTCATGAATAAATAAATAAAATCCTTAGAAAAAAAAAATTTAACCAAAAAGGTGAAAGACTTGTGCACTGAAAATTACAAGACACCGTTGAAATTAAAGACAACCAAAACAAACATAAAGACATCCATGGTTATTGACTGGAAGACTTAATTTTGTTAAGATAACAATACTATCCAAAGCAATCTACAAATTAAATGCAATTCTAATCAATATCTCAATGACATTTTTTGCCGAAATAGAAAAATTCATCCTAGAAGTTCACATGGAATCTCGAGGGATCCAAAAGAGCCAAAAACAACCATGAGAAAAAAACAAAGTTGAAAAACTCACTTCCTGATTTCAAAACCTACTACAAAGCTACAGTAATTAGTACAGTGTGGTACTGGCATAAAGACACATATATGCCAACAGAAAAGAGCCCAAAAATAAACACTCACATTTGCAGTCAAATGATTTTCAAACAAAGATGCAAGACAATTCAATGGGGAAAGGACTCTTAAAATAGTGCTGGGGAGACTGGATATATATCCACATACCAAAAAATGTAGTTGGACCCCTACATTACACCATATATACAAATTAACTCAAAATGTATCAAAGATATACATGTAAAAGCTAAAACTATAAAATATTTAAAAGGAAACATAGGAAAAGCTTCATGATGGATTTGACCATGATTTTTTTCTTTTTTTTTGGGGGGGGGGGGGGATATGACACCAAAAGCACAAGCAACAAAAGAAAATATAGATAAAGTAGACTTTGTCAAAATTAGAAACTTTTGTGTATCAAAGGACACTATAAAAGAGTAAAAAGGCAAACCATGAAATGGGAGAAAACATTTACAAACCATGTATCTGATAAAGGATCAGTACCCAGAATAAAGAGCTACAACAACAATAACAAAAGATCTACTTTAAAATGGGCAACATAATAAAAAAGAATGAAATCTTCCCATTTGCAATGAAGTGGATAGAGTTAGAGAGTACTATGCTAAGCAAAATAAGTCAATCGAAGAAAGACAAATACCATATGATTTCACTCATATGTGGGATTTAAGAAACAAAGCAGATGAACACAGAGGGGAAGAAAGAGAGCAAACCGGGAAATAGACTTAACTATACAGACAAAACTGAGGGTTACTAGAGAGGAAGTGTACAGGAGAATGGGTTAATAAACAGGTGATGGTGATGGGTATTAAGGAGGGCTCTTGTTGTGATGAACACTTGGGTGTTGTATTTAAGTGATAAATCATTAAATTCAACATCTGACACTAATATTATGCTGTGTGTTAGCTAACTGGAATTTAAATAAAAACTTGAAAAAGAAAAAAATGGACAAAGTACTTGAATAGACATTTCTCCAAAGAAAACATACAACTGGCCAATGATCATATAAAAAGATGTTCAACATCATTAATTATTAGGGAAATGCAAATCAAAACCACAATGAAACCCACTCCACACCTATCTGGACAGCTATTATAAAGACATATTTTTAAAAAACAGAAAGTAACATACTGGACTGGGAAGGATGTAGAGAAATTGGAATTCTTGCACATTGCTAGTAGGAATGTAAAATAGTGCAGGCACTATGAAAAACAGTATGGGGGCTCAGTCAGTTGGGCGTCTGACTCTATTTCAGCTCAGGTCATGATCTCAGGGTCCTGGAATTGAGCCCTACATTAGGATCCATGCTCACTGGGGTGTCTTCTTGAGATTCTCTCTTTCCTTCTCCTTCTGTCTGTCTCCCCAGGCACTCCCTCTCACACGTGTGCTCTCTCTCCCTCTCTCTGGAATAAATAAATAAATCTTCTTAAAAAAATATAGTGGTTCCTCAAAAAACTAAATACAGAATTACCGTATGATAAATAATTCTACTTCTAGTTATATACCCAAAAGATTTGGAACCAGGGAGTCAGATACTCATATGCCAAATGTTCACTACAGCATTATTCATAATACCCAAAAGGAAGAAACAACCCAAGTGTCCAAAAACACTGGATAAACAAAATGGAATACACACACACACACACACACACACAATGGAATATTTTTCCAAAGATCTACAGATGGTCAATAAGCACATGAAAAGATGGTCGATGTCACCAATCATTAGCGAAATGCAAATCAAAACCACAATGAGATACCACTTCGTATCTATTTAAGATGGCTATTATCAAAAAAAGGAAAATAAGAAATGTTGGTGAAGATGTGGAACTCACACACTGGTGCTAGTAAGGGAAAATGGTATGGCTGGTAGAGAAAATGGTTTGGTAATTTCTCAAAGGTTAAATATGGAATTACTATTTGATCCAGCAATTGAAAATAAGGACTCAAACTGAGACACTTGTACACCAATGTTCATATAGCAGCCTTATTCACAAGAGCCAAAAGCTGGAAACAACCCAAGTGTACACCAGCAGACAAATGGATAAGCAATGTTATATATATACATACAATGTAATATTATTCATTCACAAAAAGAAATGAAAGTCTGTTACATGCTACATCATGGATGAACCTTGAAAACATTATGCTGTAACATAAGCCAGAAACAAAAGGACAAATACTGTATGATTCCATTTATATGAAGTTTCTAGAATAATCAAATTCATGGAGACAAAAAGTACAATAGAGATTTCCAGGAGCAGCGGGGGTTGGGGGGGCAGTAAAGAGTTTCTGTTTGGAATGATCAAAATTTTCTGGAAGTAAATAGTGATGTTTATACAACAATTCAAATGTATTTAATGCCACTGAATTATACACTTAAAATGAGTAAACTGTATATTTTACCATAATAAAAATAATTTTTAAATATTAAAGAACTGTGATCCCTGGGTGGCTCAGTGTTCAACACCCGCCTTCAGCCCAGGGCATGATCCTGGAGTCCCAGGATCGAGTCCCACGTTGAGCTCCCTGCATGGAGCCTGCTTCTCCCTCTGCCTGTGTCTCTGCCTCTCTCTCTCTCTCTCTCTAGCCTGAATAAATAAATTAAATCTTTAAATAAATAAATAAATATTAAAGAACTAATCAATTAAAATAGATCATTACTAATGCAGAAACCTGCTACAGCATCTGAGAAAGTAAATCAATAAAAACAATGAGTGTTTTATGGGACAAACACAGTATCATTACTTACAATCATAAACCACAGTCTCCTAAAAGCTTAAGTATTCCAATACGTTTAAATGTATCAAGGGCACTTGAGTGGCTCATCAGTTAAGCATCCAACTCTTGGTTTCAGCTCAGGGTCATGATCTCAGTATCATGAGATCAAGCCCAGTGCAGAGCCTGCTTAAGACTCTCTCCCCTTCTCCCTCTGCCCCACCCCTCCACACTCTCTCTAAAATAAAACCTTTAAAATTTTTAAAAAATAATAAATGAATCAAAATATTTTCTTTTCAAAGGCTCCTTCCCTCCAACCATAGTACTTAAATCCCTTTCCCATACTGAAAAGTAAAACGAAAACTTCCTTCTTCCTGGCTCTCCTCATAACAACAAAAATGTTGCAGCAGTACCAGATCATGTCCTATCTACATGTACCCGTCCACAAGGAAAAGTGTCCTCTGAACAGACTAAATTTGCATTAGGTTTTATCACTCTCAGAATACTCTCTGTTTCAAAGACAGGCCTTCATACAGAACCCAGCCTTGACCATGAGTCAGAAGTTTCTTTTAACAGGACTGAATCTATCATAAATGCACTGACTCTCACTCCAAAGAATAAAGGAGCCACTTTAGTTTTTCACACGGCTGATTGCCCAATTTTCCTTGAACAAGTTCAGTGCAGGTCTAGCTTGCAAGTGTATTGCTAGGGAGAAAAGCAAAACAGCAATGTGTGGCTAGCAAATGCAAAAAAGAAAAGGATGATACTCAAAGTAGCTACCAAGAAAAGAAATGTACAGAGAAAGAATACAAAAAAACAAAAACAATTTCAAGTCATCAATAATGAATCAGAGTACCACATATCCCACCCCCAAACTCCCTAAGCGCATCACAGCCAGGTGAGAAAAGGAGCAAACGAGAATCACCAAATGGAATTAGGGATTTCAGTGAGGAAGCAACAAATATCACTGTATTAACATTATAATCATTTGTTTCTATAAATAATACAAAAAAGAAAGTTCAGTTAAACAACTGATGCTCAAGAAATCAAACCGTAGTAGGAAACACTTTATTTTTGTAAAGCTTAAGGATTTATTCCCCTCAAGTATGTATCAATTTTGAATTTTTGAAAAATGCAAATCTGTAGAGAAAGTATTGTCCTAAAAGGACAAGGGTGCAGAGAAATAACAACCCTCATTGTCCTGGCAATCATTTCAACCAACCAACTGTTCAGAAGTAGGAGTAGTACATCGATATTATGGAACAGTAGACATTAAAGCAATGAACATTCCAGACATAAGAAAAGGTTCAGAGCATAATAGAAATAAAAGATTGTAAGACAATATACACAGGATGGCCTTAAATTTAGTTTATTTTAAAAGCCAACTTACTACTTTTTTAAGTAGTTTCCATGCCCAGTGTGGACCCCAATGCAGGGTGCAAACTCACAACCCTGAGCTCAAAACCTGGGATGTTATCAAGAGTCAGACGCTTAGCGGACTGAACCCCTGAGATGCCCCTAAATGCCTATTTAAATGCGTACATAGAAAAAAGACTGGAAAGATATACTAATAGGTTGACAGGAGTTATGTATGGGTTACAAAAGTAAGATATCACCCATATTCTTTTTTTGTGTATTTTTCTATATTTACTGACATATATCTAATGAATATATAGCTTATGTAATCAAAAGGAAAATGTTAACACAGAAAGAGAAGGCTTGAATGTATTTCACATATTGAAATCACAATACAGGGAAGAATATATTTTAGAAAAAATTCAACAACAACAACAACAGACAAAATCTTTTCTTGGTGCTTTTAAAGGTTTAACCTTGAGTTCTCTGGAAAAGTCATTCACCCAAAACATAGCTTCTCCAAAGATGTCAAATGAAAGAATTGTTGGGGTAATTTCAAACTACATCCCAATTACCTGCTACAAGATTTCTGAATCACTGTTGTGATAACTGTGAAACTCTAGATGAAATGGATTCATACTGGAATTCTAAAACTGCCACCCAAAGTCAGTTAGTTGAACTCAGCAGTAAACCTTTCTAACAGGCTTAAGAAATAGAAAGGCTAAGGGGGGAAAAAAAAGTGTATTCATGATGGCACAAATTTCTAACTAAATATTATTAGATTTACAGCCTAACTTTTAAAATACTACCAGGATTAACAAAGGAAAATAAATTAAAACTCCTGACTAGACTGGACTCCTAATTAAGCATTTATTGATCACTCACTCTGCGCTAGGTCCTGGGGTTACAAACATGAAGATAAAGTTCCTTCTCCTGGAGAAGCTCAATCCCCTGAGGCAGAGAGAGGCAATTATGCATCCAAAGGGATAAGTACCCAGAGGTTGGTACCAACTGCTGTAGGAGCAAACAGCAATGCCTATTTATATCCAGCAGGGCTGGGGAAGGCATCAAAGAGAGGACATTTGAGCTTTTTTAAGCTGGCATTCCCTAGGCAGAGAAAGGTATTTCATTCATCATATTATAAGAACCTAAGCAAAGTAACAATGGTAGGAAAGTTATAAAGCCTGTCTGGAAAAGGGTGAGTTGAGTTGTCCACCCAAATCTAGTGAAGCAAATGTGAAGACCATGTCAGAAACAAAACTCTAGAAGTCTGGTGCCACCCTTCCTCCTAAACATGAAATGCACATGAAATATGATACAGACGATGAAAATGGACTTAACATCTTTCTAATGCTAAATTTCCTTGTCCCCCACACTTAAATGTACAGCTACACAGATCTCTTAGCCACATCTTTCCTCTGTGGCTATAGAGTCCATCCTAATCCCAACCACCATCAGGTTCACAAAGGTGGCAACAGCTGGCAATTTCATAAAATGTTCAATAAATCATCCAGATAATTTGTTTTCAAAACACAACATAGCAAAATCTATTTGTCTATAAACTAGACACTTCCCCCAAGACAGTAAAATTTTTCTGATTCTGTTCAACACTTTTATCAGCCACTTGGAAAAAGAAGACAAGTTTATCAATTGTGTAGATAAAAGTTCAAAGAAAAGATAGTATGTGAGATCAAAAACTCAAGCTTCAAAAAAAGCTACAGACTATACTGCTGAGCCAAATACGTCTAGTCCCCCACCAACTCAGAATCTACAGTGGCAAATCAAATATGCTCCCCCTTGATGAAACGTAATGGAAATATAAAATCTTTTTAAAACGAAACTAAAATTTTAAATTTATGTTTATTAGTAATCATAGAAATTCAGGGTGGAAGAGATCTAGCTTGACTCCAGTTCATGTAACAGAAAACCTAGAATTTAATTACTATAACTTCAACATGAGTAATCAGTGTGAAACGGTAGCCAAAAGTCTCCAAAAATCAGGCTTTATGCCATATTAACTTAAGATGTCCAATTCTATTTTACAAGTATGTGTATAAAACCTTCTACATGCCTGGCACTGAGTTACGTCCACCAAAAATACAACTAAAAATATAACAATCCCTACTTTTAACAGTTTATAGCCTAAAGCAGCATTTTTTCAACAATGGGTCACAAAGTCCATTCAGTGAGGTACCACCAATATTTCTTAGTGAAATAGAAATTAATAGAAAATATCAGAGTACACTGTACAGAGTCCTATATCATTAAACTTTTGTTTAACTTTTTCATATCCTTGTATATATGCATATATAGATACACATACACACAAAAGAGATAGCAACTTTAAATCTATTTCTTATTGTAAAGCACAGTCAAAAGTTGGAAAGATACTAGTCTAGCGGAAGAAGAGAAATATACCACTGCAAAGTACAAGGTTCCGTGAATTTTAAAAGAATAAAATCTATCTGGCTGGAGAAAGAGAGGGTCAAGGGTCTAGAAAAAGACTTACAAAGATAACAATATATGAAAGGAACCTTGCCAGGCAGGAAAAACTTGAGATGTGGAAAAGGAAAAAGACCCCACGTAAAAGGAATAACATGAACAAGACATGATGCAGTAAAAATAAGAAGAGTTTAATAGGTGACAAGCAGTACTGGCACATGGCAGCACTGGTATAATTAGAGACCTGGAAGACTTGGGGAAAGTTCAGTTTGGCTAAAGTGTAAAGTACAAGCAGGTCTGCAGATGAAACTAAAAAAGCTAATTTGAGCCGTAACATGAAAGTGCTGGGCATAGAGTAAACACTTAATGAATGTTAGCTATTCCACTAGACTTATTTAGTTCTAGAACCTTAAACCAAGTATCTTTAAGATCCCTTACAATTCTAACATGCTATGAATTACTGAAGGGCTATGACGCAAATTATTCAAATGTAAGCACAGGACGTGGACTTATAAGAAATTACAGAGTATATTCACTAAGGAAGATGTTCAAATCATAGCTGTCTAAATAAAATGGAGCTGTCCCAAAAAGTGGTAAGGGCACTATCACTAGATGTATCTGAATAAAGGCCAAATGCACATCTGAGGTATGATACTAAGTCTATAATTTAAAGTTCTTCATTCATCATACGTTAATTCCCCCAACAATCTTGTTTCTCATTCACCAATGAGTAAGAGCTCATGAATGAGTTTTGAAGAGAGAAAGAGAAACAGATGGAAACAGGAGGTTGGGATTTTATTCCATTAAAGAAAAGTAGGAAAACAGGAAGCTTCTGAATAACATTTCCCAACACTGTAATTATCTCTACTAGAGTATCCTAATGTGTTATATAGCAAATCAACTGCAAATACCTGGACCACAGCTAAAATAATTTGACAACGTATTTATGAAAAATGTTTTAAGTTCCTAGAGGCTTTATGTGAAAAAAAAAAATCTTACTTCTCCATACAAAATCTGTCAAGAAGGGTTATGCAAGAGTTGAGAGCATAATCATAAACAAGTTTATTCATTAGAGTAAAAGCATAACATTGGAATTAAAACCCTAATATAGCATACTCTATAATGCTTACACATTGGGAAAATTTTCCCAAGACACAGAATAAATCATCAAGAATAAAGACACAGAATTCAAAAAAAAAAAGTTCAAAATATAAACTATTAAAAATTAAAATTCAGCACCAATGTAAAAATATGGTATAAAGTACTTTCAATCTCAATGATCATTATTTTGAGACCGCTATGCTTTCAAATGTGTCTAAAAACGCTAAATAGAAAAAGGTGTCATGTTTATAATTTAACTTAATGTTTCCACAGCACATTCTCTTGTAACAATGCATGATAAAATGAACTGTAACATTTGAGTAGACTACAGAATATTGCTGCATAATGACTTTTCTATTTAAAATGTTGATAATTTCCTGTTGGTTATTTCCTGTTTGCTTTACAGAATGACAGGTCAAAACAAAGACCTCTTGGTTTGAGGAGGCACTCAATAAGTATTTGCTAAATTCACCTTCTTTCCCCTCAAACAACAGTGTCTTAAGAAAAGGCAATACAACCCAACATACTGTTCAGGGCTGTTTAAAAACCTGCCTTCTGACTCGTCATGCTCTGAATATGTACTCATTACCAATGCAAATTATTATAATTAGAAGAACAATAAATACCATGTAGGCTTATAAAAATGTTTAATATAGAAATAAAATTCCTTAAGTGTAACTATCAAATTTAAATGGAAAAGTCTGTAGAGAATGCCTTATCTTTTGAGCCAGAGACATACACCACCAACAAATTCCTTTCAGAAACAACATGATATAATGAAAGCAGCTGTGGCTTAGAGTCCCAAAATCCTACGTTCAAATCTCAACTCAGCAGTTACTGGCTTAAATTACTTAGATCAGTCACCTAACTTGTCTCAGTTAAAGTTTCTCATCAGTTTTAATAAGAGAGGAGAGGTGATATTATAGTAGAATAATGACTTGGAAGTTCCTGTAAACACTAAACCCCAATCATTAAAGATCAAGCACAGCCTCACTTTTCAGAACAAAATAAAGTCTTGGGTATATGACATCTTCTCTACTCTAGTGGATGCCTTTACTAAACTCTGAAAGGGACTGGGGCCCTTTCGGAAGCTTCAAAGACTGGGATTCCCTTGTGAAACAAGTAACTAAAAAGCCTACTGCCTTCACACTATTTTAGTAAGTTGTTTCCTATTTACCAACAGATTTACTAAAATTCTGTGATCACTGGTTCTTTCCAATTTGGTTTCATCAATCTATTCCCTCCCCAGTTTCAGCTGTCTCTGCACTACGGGATCTTCACAAGCTAAATTTCTTTTAAGGACTCAGGGCTTCTTTTTTAAAGTGCTTTTTTTCCTTACCTGGGGAAAATCAAGCAAAAGGAAATCTGGTAAAAGTAAGGCAGAAAATCTAAATTACTTTTTAAATTAGATAAAAATAAATATAACAAATCATTTTTAATTACATAAACAAAACATTACAAAACTAAAATATAAGTTATTCTGGTTAATAATGAGGAAAAATTGTCATGGTTTACTAAGTGTAGATTAGGAAATCAGCAACAAATGCCCTGAGTTATTTTTTAAAAATTGCCTTATGACAATATGACATAATAACAAATTGCCTTATGACATATAACAAATGACAACCTAAGGCAAGCTTCCACTCCTAAAATGCCAAACAAGTACACATGTACTAAAATTTTGCTGCTATTCTATTTTAGAAGTTAATTATAAACATCCTTGTTTTGTTATTGGTGGTTGCTGCTGCTACTACTGCTTCGGTGATTAGAGGATGAGAAAAACACTTTCTTGGTCTTCGGTTTCTATATTTGGTAGTTTGGGTGCCATCAGTACGGGAAAAGACAAGTGTTTCACAAAAATTGTTGGACTGTTCTCACCTAATGCACTTTAGAACAGGAAGCTTCTTGGAAAGGTAAAGAATGAAAGATGCAGGGCTTTCCAAGCATAAATGGCAACAAAAGCAGAGCAGAGAACCTGAGAGGGAAAGAGAGCCCCAGAACATGGGCTAAAGGATTCAGTTAAAAAACAGCCCCTTTAATATTAGAGAAGGATAGCAAGAAAGTCAAGTATATCACAAAATATTGCCCATTGCCAAAAAGAAAATAAAGGCGCGTATTCCATTTATGAAGGACAAAAAAAGACTAACAACCCCTGAGATCCAGTTAGATCTGCTCTACAAATCTACATGTTGTAACGTAAGTGAGAATTCCTAGCAGCATGCTGACCGCCCCACAACTAAACCTCAAAAAAGGACAGTTTCCTCTCCTTCCTCTAAAGTCAACCACAGAATATTACAATAAAAATGGAAGCTCAGATACCTACTTCAAAGTGGATAAATCAAATAATTTGAAAATGCTGTGCAGAATTTCTGTATTTTTAAAAAAATAAAAACTAGTAAGATGTTTCTACAGGATCTCAAACACCTTACCAATGTCAAATACAGATGAACAGCTGCAGTGGAAAAAAAAAAAAACTCCTTTGCACTGCTGCAACAGGGGACTCCTTCCCTAACATCCAGGCAATTTCTCCAAATTAGTAGGAAGTAGGTACAAGTTTTCCCTCCCTGCTATAAGGATTATGAATTAGCAAGCAGAGATAGAAACTTGTGCTCCACACTGGTCATAAAAATCAAAGTTGAAACTCAAAATATTTTCTCATAGGAATAGTGGTAACAGATTTTTCAAGCTAGCAATTAAATAATGCAGCTAGAATACTATTTTTGATTAACTGGTTTTCTTATTGTAAGTGCAATATTTAAACTACTTTATAGCTAAACTGCATTTTATTAAATAAAAGACCTAGGAGTGTAGCCCTAACATGCTTATGGAAAGAGATGTACCCTAAATTTTGAACAATGTTTCAGATCATAACTGAGGAAGAGACAGTAGAAGAAAGCTATGAGAGAAATAGGAAAAAAGATGCCTTGTTTGGCAGAAAAGGCATCTAAATTACACTAAGTCACTGCTGTCAATGTCTTCCGAATAACAGTCTCTCTCATTTACCAAGCATTTAGGTCCTGCCCTGTACCCAATGTTGTGCCCCTTCCTGGGAAATAACCATTTTTCTAAAACTAAACCCATAGTCCTCAGAATACAAAAATTTTATTCCATCTTCCCATTATATCACACACCAAATCTTAGTGCTTTGAGATTTACATATACCTATCTTGATTACCTTGCACTGCCTCCTTCTAAGAACTAACACACCAGAGGAAACAGAAATACCTAGTGTTATTATTACTCTAAATACTAAAGGGAAAAGAAGAAATTAACATTTATTAAGCTCTTGGTATGCTCTCATTTGATTTTTACGACCCTATAGGTAAATACTAGCCCCTATTTACACATTAAGAAAACGATGTTAAATAACTTGCCCACAACGCCAGTAAAAAGAGGCCAAGACTCAGAATTTGGCTAACTCCCTTCTCAAGGGTTCTTCCCCAGAAGGAATTATCACTTAGATGCCACTGAACAGTTGACCACTTTCATATCAATTATTTGCTATTACAGTTCAGCAGTTCTGAAAGCAAGTTATGGAGAAGATAAGCCATCAATCCTTCACTTCATGGTATCTATATAGTATTTAGAGAATGCTCTAAGAGAAAGGGTAAAATGTCCCCAAAGGTGAATCCGGGCTCTGAGCACCATTTCCCAATTCCTTCTCAACAGTGACTCAAGCTCTAGGACTCCTTTTATCACTTCCGTCCTAGCATGTTATCCTGCCATTATTGCACAGCTCATTAAGAACTTCAGAAAGTTACCTTTCAAAACATGGTTGTCTACCAGCATAGATCTCTCTGCAGGTCCTTAAATTTAAATAAATTCAATTTTCACATGATAACTTGCCTGATGTTATTCCTAAATGTCTGTAACTACTGTCAGTTTGAAAAGTTATTTCGTAGTGCATTGTGAGCTAAATCTTGATTGAACTGCAGTTTTAAAAAGGGAAATAAAAGTCTATGTTTGGAGAGATTCCTCATCTATAGCTTTCCATTACAAGCTTGAGAGGGAGAGGAATCTGTACGTTCAACATTTTAAATCTGTTTTTGACTCAACAAGATGACCGATGACTTACAATAATGCAATGTGGCTGAACCTTTCTATCATGTTATTGCCACAAAACACGAACATTGTAAAAGGAAAACTGACGTCCAATCCCTTAAATTACTGAACGTTCCTTTTACACAAGTGTAATGTTACAAGAATTATTTAGTTTCTAGAGTTAACAGATAAAAAAAGAAGATTCTAAAGAGGACTAACAGTCTCATCTGAAAACAGGTCTTGGCTGCTGTTTTGTTGTTGTTTTAACAAAACTGTGACCATAATACATACTGAACTTAACGCTGAGACATGTCCAAAAACACTTCTCATTGTAAGGTAATTATTTCTAATCCTGAAGGCAAAACAAATTAAAACAGATCAAACATTTGCGGTCAAATGTCTGCAAAAATTTGGACTGGAGAAAAATGATGTCAACGTGGTTTATTTTTTTGTTTTGTTTTGTTTTTGTCCTTTTATCTGAAAGCTTCCAGTCCAAAAATAAACAGTCATCGGGCTCATCAACTCAGGTGCAGAAACTCATTAAAATTGAGAGCGGAAAAAACAAGCCCCGGATTTGGCTTCTTAGGTAAAACCGCCTTGTGCCCCACGCCAGAGAGCTCGCGCGGTCACAGGGGCCCCGCCCGCGGGCCGCACCTGCCGAGGCCGCGCCGCCAGCGCCCCCTGCCGCCCTCCCCGCCCCCCGCGCCCCGCGCCCCGCGCCCCGCCCGCGCCGCCCCCGCCCCCGCCCCCGCCCCCGCCCCGCGCTCGCCCCGCGCTCGCCCCGCGCCGAGGCCGCGCAGCCTGCGGGCAGGGGCGGGGGCGCGCGGGCGCGAATCGAGGCGGGGCCGCGACGGGGCCGAGAGCACGGGCGCGTCCCCGGGACCCCCGCTGCGGCCAGGCCGGAGCCTCACCTACCTACGCCGTATTTCTCCTCCTCCGTGGGGGTCCACATGGCCGGGCCGGGCGCGGCCCCGCGGGCGCGGCGGCCGGGCGACAGCGCGGCGGGGTCGGCCGCGGGCCCGGCTGTGGCGCACCGCAAGCCGAAGCGGGGGCGGTCAGGCGGCGCGGGGCAGTGGGCGGCGCATCCCTCACAGGCCGTCCGGGACGACGACGCCGCCGCCGCCGCCGCCGCCGCCGCCGCCGCCACGTCCGGACCGCGAGGCTCTGCGGGCGGCCCAGCAGTCCCGGGCGGCGCGGCCGAGGGCTCTCCACCTGTCCGCCGCCGCTGCTCCCGCGCCGCCGCTCGGCCCCTCACAGCTCCGCTGCTCGGCTCCCGGCGCCGCCGCGGTCCGGCTCGCCTCAGCGGGCTCGCAGGGCGGCCGCGCATGCGCCACTCCCCGGCGCGCGGGGGCTCGCGCTGCCCGGGCTCGCGCCGCCCGAGCCCGCGCGCGAGCCCGCGAGCCCACGCGCCGCCGCCGCCGCGCGCCAGCGGAGGGAAATCCGCGAGAGGTGATTGGACGGCCCCGCGGGGCGGGGGTCAGGCTTAGCTGCGCGGCGGACCCCCGCCCTCCGCGGTAGCAAGCGCTGGAACGGGCGGGCGGGGCAGGTGGGAGGCCGCAGGCCCTTCGAGTCTTGCTCCTCCCGTGCCTCCCGCCAGGCGCACGGAGATCGCCGCGAGACCCCTGTCCGACAAGGGAAGGATGCTGTTTTCGGACCCATCCCAGTGTCACCCACAGCGTGGTCACGGCCCATCCCCGGAAAGGTCCCTGGAACCACCCTGCGTATCGCCAGACCCGAAAAGGTGGTGAAGTCGCAGCGGCGGGAGAACCGGGTGGAGCGTACTGAGGCCGCTGGCTCTGCCCTTCGTCTCTGGGATGCCTTCCAGCCCAAAGTCCTGCCGCCCCTTCCATTTCTTGTTTCGCAGAGTTGGCCTATGCGGTAGATGTTTGGAGTCTAAACAATCACAGTAGGCTTCCTAGTAAGGAGGCACTTCCTCACCGGGATCCTAGATCCTGCCCTAGGCTGGATCTAGGTCACTGCTGTTCCTAAGTCCCTTTTGCCTTACAGGCTGCACGGATTTTCTGGCTCTGTCCCAAAACTTTCCTCCTTTCTCTCCTCCCTCAAAAATCTGTTCCCTCTTCCTTCTGCAAATATCACCTTGTGACTCTAGGTCAGCCATTCGCCAAAGACCAGTAAAATCCTGGCAACTAACTACAGGACTTCTCCTTTCCGCCTACATCTGTACCACATTGTGTTCCCAGCCCTAATCCCAGCAGACTCATCCATCTCTGTTACCAGCACTTCCAAGCCAAAACCCAGTGTTGTCCATTCCTCAATATCATTCTTGAACAAGCCCACTCTTCAAAGCCCAGATCGGTGTACTTCCAGGAAAGTTCGCCTGATCCTGCAGCTAGCAGACTGGATCCTTCCCCCTTTGGGCTAGGATTCCAATTCTGTGCGTTTGTGCCTTATTTCTCTCATAAGACTGACAGTTCCCAAAAGGCAAGCTCCAGACTAAAGTCATCTTTTTGGTTCCTCAGCACCTCACCTAACATCTGACACATACCTGTTGAATAGGAAGCAAGATTAATACAAGAATATCCTGGTAATCAACAGATCTTGTTGACTCTTCATAATGCCCTTTATGATTGGTTCCTCCTCCCAGGCCTGACTAAGCTCAATTTGCCATGGACTTCTAACTCCTTCCCTATAGACTCTTCCCACAAACAAAGGCTGCCCACTCTTGTCCTGGGAAAATATTCTGTAAATAATTGAGTTTCTCAATGGTTAGATACATTGAGGTTCGGGGTAGTTCAAGAACATAATAAAAGAGAGACCCTTATTTATGCAGCTAACTGTTCCAGAAAGACCTCTGCCCAGTACCACCATGGACTGTCACAACAGAATGAAGCCACATTCCCACAAAGCTTTCTCCAGGGAGCTATCTAGTAAGTGATCCAAGTAATACAGACTTTCTGAACAACCTTACAGCTCTTATTTCACCTCCTAGTTCCACCCCATTGGCTGATGTACATGATCACAGTCTCAGCATAAGGACTGGTTTTCCTAAAGCTTACTCTCTTATTCTCAGTCTGAATTCACCCTAGGTGACAGCTTCCCCCAGACGAAGACAGTCCCAATCAGCAACTACACCCCACAACTCGGGGATAGGAATGCATTAATCCCAACTTTAAAGAGAAAAGAAAAGGAGCCAAGGTGAGAAGAAGGGCATCTGGTAAGTCCCAGACTCGACAATCTTTCTCTTTATACTAAATTTAGATTGTTTTCTTGAGCTGAAGCAAAAGAGTGTAGAGCACGTCATAGAGAATTGGCCTTCAGGAGGGATATACACCTGCTCTCCTGTACCCACAGCATCTGCTCTGAGCCCTTCTTAGTGCTCTGTCCACTCTCACCCCACATATACACACCCCTCTCAGCATGTGAGCCAACCTCCAGCTTGCTTCTGAAAGTCAGGACCCTCGGTGCCCTGCCTCCCCTCCTCTCCATCCACTTCCTTATGTTTTCACCACCACCCAGCTTTACTGTCTGCTCCTTATCAGGATCCTCAGGAACTCACTGCACCATTGTTGCTACCTGCACTCCTTTTTCACCTGGTTCTGCTCCACAGGTTCCTTCCAGGAACATCTGCTCTGTTGGTACTCTCATCCACCATTCCCCCTCTTCCTCCTCTATCTAGACTTTGAAGAAGAATCATCCACTCTGGATTATTTCAATGTAATTCATCTGACTCTCAAAAGGTCTGGTTTCTGACCCTGTTACCTCCCAGAAATTGCTCTCCCAGAAATCTCTAGGGCCATCCCAACTCCAGATACAAGCAGATGCCCTTTCCTGGCTCTGGGTGGGCCTTTGCATACAGTATCCCTCAACCTGTGTATTCTCCTCTCTTGAAACTCATGGACCCTCCTCACTTTCCAAGAACCAATCTCCCCAGGATTGCTTCCCCAACTGTCTTTGGCTAAAGGGGATTTTGCTTTCCCATGAGGGCCTTTCCTGTAGCACCTACTCATCCCACCTTCTTCGAAGAGACCAAATGTGTCTGCCTTGCACAAACATCTGTTTCCTTCTTCAGTGGCAAAGATTGCTCTTTGTTTATTTTTACCACACACAGAGACTAACAATGCCTATCACCTAACAGGAAGTCAACATAAACTCTTGGGGAATGATCTACTTGTATGTTTCCTGAGACTATGATGCAATGGGTTGGAAAGAGAACTGAGAAATTTACTTCAGCAAGTCACAAGTCTCCAAATTCAGAAATCTGAGTTAATAAGAGTAAATTTCCTTGATATAGGCACATTGACTTTAAAATGCATTGAGGGACACCTGGGTGGCTCAACAGTTGAGCGTCTGCCTTTGGCTCAGGGTGTGATCGTGGAGTCCTGGAATCGAGTTCCGCATCAGCCTGATTCTCCCTCTGCCTATGCCTCTGCCTCTGTGTGTGTGTGTGTGTCTCTCATGAATAAATAAATAAAATCTTTTTAAAAATGCATTGATACATCTTACTAAGTAGCTATGTAAAAGATGAACATGCTTTCTTATCTAAAAAAACAATTCTGCAAACAGTTTGACTTAACATGTCACTATTACTTTTGGACTGAACTTATTACCTAAGATGATAAATTGCAACTTGCTGGCTGAAGAAGGGATCAAGTCTTCAGCAGGAATGTCCTTGAAGATGGGTGGCTATTAAAAATAGCCCATAACCAAACAGATTTTGTATATAACATACAAGGCATGCAGACAGCATCATCTTTTTCACTTAAATGAAACTTATGTTAATCAAGTTTTTACCATAAGCAAACTCCATAATGATAAATCCACTCATCACTTTTGGCCAATGATATCGGCCCTCTCTGCAGAGCTCAATGAGCTACACTTCATATCTTCTCCCATTTTTTCTGCTGCCTGGAGAATCAGATAGCAGCATTTAAGGAGTCAGCCAGTCTGATGACTCAGCTCATAAAACAATGTGTGGCCACAAAGATGATGTTTATCCAGGAGCATTCTGGAGGCTTTTGCTACTGAAGTCAGTGAGCGGTAGGCAAGTGGTACATGATGCTCAGTCTCCCAAGAGTTTCTGGCCATGGTGCCAGAGCAGCACTCACTTCCTCTTACCAGTGGTTGATCTCATCTGATACTTTATCCAAGCAGAATGGTGGGGAAATTTCAGAGAAATACAATGACTAAAGAGGTGAATCTAAGAGTAGAGGTGATAGTGGTGACCATTCTGCCTTCTCTTCAGGCGGTGCCTGCAGTTGGGGCTTATGGCCATAAGCAGCCCAAGGGCAGGTGGATAGGACGCTCAGAAACACCTGTTACCCAACATCTCTGCCTCACTGGGATCCTCTAGGAGTGAGTCTACTCTGGTTAATAAAGCATCTACAGGGATCCCTGGGTGGCGCAGCGGTTTGGCGCCTGCCTTTGGCCCAGGGCGCGATCCTGGAGACCTGGGATCGAATCCCATGTTGGGCTCCCGGTGCATGGAGCCTGCTTCTCCCTCTGCCTGTGTCTCTGCCTCTCTCTCTCTCTCTCTCTCTCTCTGTGACTATAATACATAAATAATAAAATAAAAATAAAGCATCTACAAAACTAGTTTTCTTTATGGCAGAGAGACGCACAAGCTAGTCTCACTTCACCTCCACCCATTATGTTCCCCCAAAGCAACACCTTTTTGGAAGCCTCCTCTCAGGAGGCAACGCTAGAGTAAAGAGCTAACAGAGTAGGTTACACAGAGCTGGCTGACAAAGTTAGGGTCCTTTCAGGTAAGAGACCTAAGTGACTAAGAAGATATTATTAGTAATTTGCTTTAAATTTTGCTGCATCTGAATATCTTCGAGGTGGGGAGGGGATAGAGAAGAGTGTGAAAAAGAGACAGATTAAGCAGTGCAATATTTCATTATTTTCCCTAAAATGACAAACTTTAACCATCTGTTCCTGTTTTATCAATCCATTCAAAATATTATTAAAATGCAGATTCCTTGTGGTTAGCCAAGGTCTTTCAAATGAGAAATGACCAAAAGTTCCCTGCTTCAAAAGCTCCCTGGTCTCCATCACTGAAGACTGATGTGGCTCTTCTGCATGGGCTGTGGCTATCAAGCCCCACCATGAGAGGCACCCAAGGATATGTCCCAGGCTCCTCAGATGCCCTGCTCACTCAAGATTGTGAGCTACATGGAAACAGTACCATGCTGTAGTCTTTCTGGTATTCTCAGTGCCTTGCACACAGGATTTGAAACATAGTAGGTGCTCAGTAAATATTGTTTGAATGAATACATTAGTAGATGAGTGCTTTTGCTTATTTTTCCACAAATATATATCATTGTTCCAAAACGAGTATTGTTTTTTTTGTTATTT